>NW_016107328.1:1307149-1333479 GCF_001604975.1 Cebus imitator | reverse complement strand
AAAAAAAAAAAAAAAGAATTTTCATTTAGATAAACTCTTCCCTAGTGATCCATTCAGACTCAGAAGGACATAGCCTCCCACTCCTTCCCTCCTGCCAACTTGAAGCTGCCTCCACAAAGAGGGAAATTTTTCTAAAGAATCTATGCATTATCAAAAGATTAGTTAATTGGGAGCTCACTGGACGCATCTTGTTTATCAGTTCCAAATCACACAGTGGATCTGTTTTCAATTTATATTTGTTAAAGGAGCATTTCAGTAGGATCTTTATTCTTGAAGGAAAGCTCAGAGGTTAAGTTACCCCTGAATCTCACAGTAAAGATCTGCCAAAATCTATGGCAAAGAGGCTGAAAATAGACATAATGTTTACTCATCAGGAGCCTCTCTGGGCATGTT
Source organism: Cebus imitator (assembly GCF_001604975.1). Taxonomy (NCBI): domain Eukaryota; kingdom Metazoa; phylum Chordata; class Mammalia; order Primates; family Cebidae; genus Cebus; species Cebus imitator. The sequence goes on along the minus strand of NW_016107328.1, from coordinate 1,333,086 downwards.
AGCAGCTGTTGGCATGGAATTGGAACATCACCTGTGAGTGCCAGGCTGGAATGAAGGTGAGGCTGACATGATCATGGAGACAGGACTTGATGACTGTGTGAAAAATCATCCTAGTTGGTTTAAAACTAATAAACAAGAAATCCTAATTAGATGTCAACTTCCCCCTCAGGATTTGTAAAGTAGACTTAACTTCTCCCAGGATCTTTGCAAGTGTGAATAGTCACTCTACTGCTGGGGATAGGACAAAGAATTAAACCAAGTTTATCCCTCTCTCTGTCCATGGCACCCCTCTGTTTCCATTCTTGCAGTTCCCACACACTGCTGGATTGTAGCTTCACATCTACTTTACTTACACTGTGCAGTGTCTGGCACATGACTAGTGTTTGATAAATGCTTGTTGATGATGTCAATAAATACAAGAAAGTCAAAACCAATTTATTCTCCAAAGCTTCAGTCAAATTCTGATCATTTAATCTTTCCTGACCCTGCTTACAACGTGGCACAAAAGAAGCATCAAAAGCCTTGGAGTCAATCCAGCTTCATACTCCAGTTCCTTCACCAATTAGTTGTGTGTTTAACTCCTTTCAGCCTGTTTCTTCTCATTATCACTATAATCACCATCACCATCATCGCAGTAATGACTCTTCTTGAGGGGTTACTATGTGCCAGTTTTGCACACGGCATGGGTCGTCTTTTAATCTTCACAAAACTCTGTCATGTGAGGTCTAGTATCTTCAATGTACAGACTAAAAATTGAGGCACATGGGGGATCAGCAATAGTAGGAAGTACCTCTTTACAAAGTTGACTGTGTGCCATCCACTGATCTTAGCATTTTTAAAGCCATTCAATCACAAATGCCCAGTGTGGGCCATTTTGTCTACAAATATCCTGAATTTAGCACTGTGATTTCAACATCCTGAGGAAACCCTCAGTCCTGGGCAAGTAGGAGAGCTGATTCACTGTACTCTATTCTCATAACTAAATATGAGAAAGGTATTATTCTCCCAACTTACAGATGAAGAAACCAAGGCACAAGAGGTTAAGTAACTTTCCCAAGTCCATACATACAGCTAATAAATGGCACAACAAGACCATCAGTCCCAGAGTTAAGCCATACACTCTGCTTTCTCTCAGGAAGAAAAAGGGAAATGATCTCTCTTTCATTGGATTGTTAGAGGAAATACATACTCTCTAACAAGTAGTAAGGGTATAGTATATAGCTTACTTTTCTATACCTTCACTTTAAAACTCCTTCTTTTTCTTCCTCTTTACTTTAAAGGGCCTCAAAGAATCACACCAACTGGTCTCCACCTTCTAACCTTCCATTCACTTCCAACCTCTCCCAGTCTTACATCTGCACCCATTACTTGTCTGAGAAATAATTCTACCCAAAAGTCATCAAATGGTCCATGGATTGTTCTATCCATTTGTCTCTCCAAAGCCCCCATTCTACTTCCCTGACCCATAAGAGATGGTCTGTCTGTCTGTTAAAGCAAATACAAGTGAATTGAATTGGAATAAATCCCAAGGCATTTTACAACTCTGACCTCTCCTTTTAAAAAACATGTTTTGCCATGGTTCCCATAACCTGTCTGGGGTCTTCCACATGTCTGAATGCTCTGTCAGACTTCATTGATCCCCTTTATCTTTTGTCTTCTTAAATGTTGCTATTCAGGGTCTTCCTCTGGCTTCCTTTATTCTCACTATGTAGTCTCTCACTAAGTTATTCATTTCCTGGAACTCAGCTGTCATATTTTTACTGCTAAAATTCCCACTCCTTTCTCCTGAATTTCACATATGCAAATGCATTAGTAAGAATAGCATAGGTTATGCTGCAGTAATAAATAAGCCCCCGAATCTTAAGGATTTTATATCTCAAATACCTATTTCTTGCTCATGATGCATGTCCAACACAAATTGTTGGAAGAAGCTCCATAGAGTCACTCAGAGACCCAGGCTGGTGGATGCTCTGGCACCTCCAAACACAGGTCTCCTTAGTCCCTGTGGCAGCAAAATTGTGAGCTGGAGGTTTTGCAATAACTCTCAAATGCTTTGGCCTGGAAGGGGCACAGATCACTTCTGTCCCAAGTCCACTAGCAAAAACTAGTCATATGACCCTACTTAATTGCAAGGATGATGGGAAATGTAAGAAAGCTCATGGACATAGAGTGGGCAATAAATGCCTCAATCAGCTCAGCTAGCTCCTGGGCATCCCCACACAGCCTTCACCAAGGTAGTTCAGATTCAGCAATTTTCCCAAAGAAGTCAAAACTTTCTACCAAATGGTATCATTTTCTGTATTTCTGGTCTTTTAAAAGAAAAGGAGCAACCTCAGCACTGTATCTGGAGCTGTAACTTTCCTCTTCTCCCCTACTTTAGGCTGCTTGTGAAACCTGACTGATTCTGCCTCCTCGACTTTCCTTGTCCTTGATTTCTTTGAATCTAAGCCTACTTGCCTGTTCTCAACCCACTAGACTAAATTCGCTTTTCAGCAGCTCTTTTCTGGATTTCTGAAATGTCTCCTATTGCTCCTGCTATTCAGACTTATCTAATTCATCTTTCCTAAGACTGCCAGAGTGGGCTTTGTTTGTTTTTCCTAGTGTGCTAATCCAAACACATAATGTCCCTCCTTAAATGTCTTTAATGTCTATAACTTTTCAAAACTCAACTGGTCCAAAACCTAACTTCTTATTTTCTCCCTCAAATCTGCACCCCTAGAAAATTCCCCCATCTCAGGTAAAGGAACTCTATTCTTTTCATTGTTCAGCCAAAAATCCCTGAAGTTATCTTTGGTTTTTCTCTTTTTCTCATATTGTACATCGTATCCATTAGAAGATGCTTTACTTTTATATTGTATCCAGAATCCAATCAATTCTCACTAGCTCTCTCACTCTGGTCCAAGCTACCAACATATTTCATTTGGATTAACGCAAGGGCCTTTTAATTAGTCCCTTGCTTCTATTTTTGCCTCTTTCTATCTATCTCATACAAATCAGCAAGAGAGATCCTTTTATAAATAAGTCAATTTATCACCTCAGTGCTCAAAACCCTTCCACGGCTCCAGATCTCATTCAGGACAAAAGCCAAATACCTCAGGATCTCACAGGCTGCCTGCAATCTGGATACCAAGTGATTCCATCTTGGGCAGAGCTGCTTTTCCAGGACCCTCCCTCTGGATCACTCCATGTGGTCACACTGATCTTTTTCTTTCTTGAATTCACCAAAGTCCTTTGCTTCCAGGCCTTTCGTATTCTCTTGGCCTGGAAAATACCCCTGGATCCTCAGGACTGGTTCCTGCCCTTCAGGTCTTTGGTCACCTGTTATCTCCTCTATAGAAGCCTTCCTTCAAGGCTGATGTAAAATTCGTCCTCTTCTGTTGGCCACTCCCTGCCTTACTTTTTATCCATGTGCTCATTACCATCTAACACACTATATTATTCTTCTTCTTTATCTTATTTTTCATCTGCCTCAGGTGAAGGTAAACTACACAGAAACAGGAATTTGCTGTCTACCCCTTCACTGATAGATCCTTAGTGCCTTGAAGACTGCCTGGGATATAATAGGTGTGTAATATATATATATATTTTAAATTGTCCTGAAGGTAATGGCTAATCTTCTTAGTATAGCCATCACAATTTGTGCAACTTCTTTGCTGGCCATCCTACCTTCTTCTTCCTGGTTTTAACCCAACGTTTCCAAACTACTATCTGGACAGTGCCCATCCTGCCAGTATAGATACTTTTTAAAAATGTTTGGGAAATACTTCATATTCTTGATCCTTCCCCCAACCCCACCAAATTGGCTAAGATTCGTAATACATAATGGCATAATGGAAAATTCAAGAAGTACTGCAAAATCTTTAACTTTGTTTCTAAGCTTACTTGTTAAAGAAATCTTTTTAGATGATTTATAGTAATATCCTGTGAAATTATAGTTCCAGTCTGTTGCTTTTCTGCTGTATTGAATCTTTGAGTTATCAGAATGTATCATATTATTTATTTTGTCTCACTGTGTTTTCTCATTCTTGAATTTTCAAATGCCCCTCTCTACACTACATGTGTATACACACGTGTGCACATACCAAAGCACACACACTCAGTGTCCAGAGCAAACAGCTACTTCCTCCTTCCTTTGTCCACGCAGTTACTTCCTCTGTGAAGCCCACTTTGATCCCTTACTCGTCTAAACCACTTTTTTTCTCTCACGCCCACATCATGGCCTGGACAGGTGCTGATCAGAGCATCCCACTTAGTTAATTCCAGGTATGTAATCATGTGTCTGCTTTTCTGATTAGCTGTAGCCTCCCAAAGGCATGTGCAGTATCATTTCATCCTTGTATGTGTGGCATGCAGCCCTCTACCTCACACATAGAAGGCTGGTCTTCATCAACAGAAACAGCCACCGTCTGGGTCTTCTGGAGTTAGGCCATAAGAGCCCTTGAAAGCTTCTGCCCGGTTCTCTTGCACCTCTTGCTCTCGGTACTTTCGCTTTCCAAATCCATCCACATTCACCATCTGTGAGAAACCCAAGGATTGGGGATAAGCCTTTTGTAGGTATTCTGATAAAGAATCCCAGCCGAGCTCCCAGCTGACAGCCAGCAGTGCCTGGCAGCCAGGGGATGAGCCATGTTGAGCATCCAGACAGTTTGGGTCTTCAGATGGCTGCAGCCCCAGCCACTCCCTGCCTGTCACACATGGAGACCCCAAGTGAGACCCATTCAGCCGAGTCCAGTCAACCCACAGAACAAGAAGGAGAAAATAAAGTTGTTATATTAGCCCATTTTTTGGTAGTAATTTGTTAGACAGCAGTAGGTAAACGGAGCAGTTGTCTCATCCCGCCTTGCCGTGCAACATGCAGACAAGCCTGGTTTAAACCTCCCCTTTGTGGGCAACCCTATTTTTTCTAATGAAGTAACTTTGGAATGTGAAGCACGTCCCTTCCTATTCGAAAAGTCTTGTAAGCTCTTAGATCTGCTAATTAGGAGTAATCCCCTTTAGTCCAATTGCAATGTGGTTATGGTGTACCTCCTGCTAGAATCGGCACTAAACAACCAGATTGCTCCTTTTCCTTTTCCTTTTTTTTTTTTCTTTTTGAGATAGAATCTCACTCTGTCACTCAGTCTAAAGTGCAGTGTTGTGACCGTAACTCACTGCAAATTCCACCTCTGGGACTCAAGCGATTCTCCTGCCTTGGCCTCCCGTGTAGCTGGGATTACAACCTTGGGCCACCCTGCCTGGCTAATTTTTGTATTTTTAGTAGGGACAGGGTTTTGCCATGTTGGCCAGGCTGGTCTCAGATTCCTGACCTCAGGTGATCTGCCTGCTTCAGTCTCCCAAAGTGCTGAGATTACAGGCCTGAGCCACCATAGCCGGCTGATTCCTCTTTTTTCTATCTGTGCAAATTTCATCCTACAGAACCTTATTCTGTAAATAGCATCCATTTCTGTTTGGTATTGAGATGTGCTCCATGAGCCAGTGCCTCAGTGTGTATAAGTTGGTGCAACATATTATCCTTTGGCTGTCACCCACAAAATACAGCAATTCACTTTCAACACTCATTTTAGGACTCTTACGTGGCACATCCTCACTTAGGTATCTCCCTAAATGCTCCCACATTGTGCTCTCCTGTTTGCAGAGCTCTTTCATCCCATAATGGCATTTCGTTTTCATGGTGGTTTGGTTTGCAGTGGTTTCACAGCTCAATCCCCAGAGGTCAGCCTTATTTTCTTAAATTACAATGTATTGGTGAGACAGGGTATACTACTTAGGTATACTCCACTCAGGACAACCTATAGCAAAGCCAAGATTTGGGACAGGAAGAGAATTTAGGACTTGGAGTCCAGCTCTGGGGCTTCCTTGATGGATGACTCTGTTCAGCTGATGAGGCCCTGCAGAACATTAATCCCCTCATCTGAAAACAGACATCCTGCCTCCTTATATCCTTGAGATTATCAAATGAGAGAAGATGAATTCAGCTTCGGCAAGCTCACTAGGTGACCTCTAAGTTACCTTTCCCTGAGGTTCTAACACAGGGGTTCCCTCTTTTTTTTAATTGTACTTTAGATTCTGGGGTACATGCGCAGATTATGCAAGATTATTACATAGGTGCATTCATGGCAAAGTGGTTTGCTGCCTCCATCCTTCCATCACCTATACCTGACATTTTTCCCCATGCTATCCCTCCCCACTCTCCCTCCCACTATCCTTCCCCTAGCCATCCCCAACGGAACCCAGTGTATGATGCTCCCCTCTCTGTGTCCGTGTGTACTCATTATTCAACACCCACCTATGAGTGAGAACATGCAGTGTTTGGTCTTCTGTTCTTGTGTCAGTTTGCTGAGAATGATGGTTTCCAGGTTCATCCATGTCCCTACAAAGGCTACAAACTCATTGTTTTTTGTGGCTACATAGTATTCCATGGTGTATATGTGCCACATTTTCTTATCCCTCTCAGGCTTCCTAAATGCTTAGCATTGCCTGGGGTACTGTGAAGGAGAGGAGGCTTGACATCTGTCAGAGGTCCCTGCCCTCCAGGGGCTACAAACTTAGTAAAGAAGAAAGACTCAGGCAAAAGAGCACAAGGGTGAATTTGAGATTCTTTTAACTTCTAATTCTACCTCCTAACTTTCATTAAGAGGGAACAGTCTATCATTGATGGGCATTTGGGTTGGTTCCAGGTCTTTGCTATTATAAACAGTGCTGTGATGAGAAAACCTGAGAGGGATAGAGGCTTTTCATGGAAATGGAATAAGACACAGGGCAACTGGTTACATTGAAAAGGAAATATTAGAAATAAAAGAGTAACCTTCATATAATTGGGTACTTTGGATTCAACATGTTCCATGATCTGTACCCTGTGTCCACCAGAGACAATCACCACTCACTGGGGAACTCCATCATTAGGTTTAAAACACATTCTGAAAATGACCAATCACTAAAAAATGATTATTAATATGACCATTAAAAATGTGTAACACATATTTAATAACAAAACTCTGCTGCTTTTGCCCACTCGTCTTGTTTCTGCCCACTGGAGACATTCAGTTAAGCTCTTGCCTTCCCAGATACCAGACCTCTGGGCTGTGGAGTCAGTGACTGTATCTCCCCACCGCTTCTCTCTAGTCCACACATCCCCATTCCTTCATCTGATCCTCAGGTAGCTCTTTCTAGTCCTGTCACCATCCTGGACTCCCTTCTCTGAGGGCAATCATGTTTGTCTCTGTCAGTCTCAAAGCACATCTTCTTTAGCAGTTTGTATCTAAGAAAAAAAATTTTGTTGCATAAATACATCTGGGGATTCTTGGTCGCCATGGCTTGCTCAGAACCGTGGGACAGACGTGTCTGAGCCCTGGTGAGGTTTTCTTAGTGTTCCTAAAGCCCAAGAGAGACACTGTGTTTCAGCTCCAATCTGACCAAAGGCCCATGTGAGACAGTCTACTTGTAGCTAGAATGACCCCTGGCTTATACAGAGCTTGCTGAGATCTGCAGAGACAAAGTCCCAGAGCTCTTGCTTCCACTGTAGCAGTGAATGAAAAATCAGAGGGAGGGGGGCAGGATTGGAAGGAAAAGAAAGGAAGGAATGATAAAGAAAGGAAGGAAAGAACAAAAGAGGGAGGGAGGAAAGATGGAGAAACGGAGGAAAGAAATCCTATTTTTTCTCGAGTGTCTTCCACATTTTAAAGGCTTACAGAATGATTCTGAAGATGGAAGACCATAAGTCATTACAATATTCATTGTACAGGATTTTACTGAGTGCCTACACTGTGCCAAGCACTGTGCTAGTTATCATGCACATCAACGTTTTAGTCATCGATAGACATAAACAAATGGAGCTCCCACCCTAGAGTCCAATGTAGTACAGGAAATAGACAGGAATAACATTATGATAAAGGAAACAGTAACACACAATAGCAGCAGGGAAGGAACTACATGATACCAACCTGTGCTGCTGGTGCTTTGTAGAGGGCTTAATAATCTTACCAGAAAATGAGTTTCCTCCAACTTCCCCACCCTCCATCAGCCATGGCCTCCCTGATGTTGACAGTGAAGCCAAGGACCAGTCTGGTTTGTAGTTATTAGGAAATGTTGCAAAGCTCATGGTACTTGTAGCCATATCAGACATAGATGATTAATACAGATGACCATACATTCTGGTTTACCTAGGACAGACATGGTTTGTACCTGTTTTCCCAGTGTAATTCTTAATAATACACTCTGTCACTCTCAAATGTGTCCCAACATGGATGGTAAATTATGTGGTCATCCCAGTGATAAAAGATGATCTCAATCTTCAAGGAGAACACTTCTCCCAATTTTATACAGCCAAAGTCATGCTTTATATCTAATACTTTCCCTAATTTTCTACTGGTTCTGACCCTTTCCATCATTATTGCAAATGACATCTTATCATCAACAATGGCGGTAGTTGCTGATGGCGATTAGAAGGCAGGAGTGTTTAACGTTTATTTTTTCATAGATTGTGTGCATAATTTCCCTCCTGTGGACACTTAACACTCTGCAGTTTGGAACCCCCAAAAGTGTTGAGTGTGAGTGCACCACATTTTGAAGCACCAAGTTCCTGCTTAGATGCTTGTCTTATAGACTGAGTTCTTGCCCAGATGAAAAAAATGCCAGTATTAAATAATCCCCAGTGAGCGAATAGGAGGAAAACTTGGACTCTTTCAAGACCCCCAATCACAAAGGGAGTCAGCAAAACATCCTAAGAAAAAGAAACATTCCAAATTAACAAGACAAAAAAAATACACTATGTCAGAAAATGTCATCACAATAACAAGGCGACAAAGGGGAATGCAAGGTAAATTGATGAAGTGGGTTTGAGACACCCAATTTCCTAAAGAGGGGCAGGATAGTATAGAGGTTTTAATCATTACAAAGATATTATCCAAAGGGATAAAGAAGAGGAATTGCAACAGCAAAGCCAACTATTTCTTCCCCACATATACCCTTCTTGGATGATCAGCTTCCCACAGTTCTGGCACCCTGCTTGTGCTGTCACTGGAAGCCACTCCTAACTGCTCACACCTGGTTGGACCAAAGGCAGATAAGCGACGCTAGACAAAGCAAGCTACCAACTAGGTTGAGCTGATCATTCTCTTTTGTACATGTTTCTCTCTCTCTCTCTCTCTGTCTCTCTCTCTTCACTATAATTTGAGCCATGTGATACATGCACAAAGTTAGGAAGTATTAATCTAACACAATGCTTGCATCGTGAGATCATGAGGAATCAGGGTGACAGTTTCAACTTTCTGCCTTCTCAACCAAGCAAGTAGAGACAAGACATTATGATGACCCAGATTAATAGACTAACTTAAGTTGTTGCTCTTATTTCCTTATGAAGCTGAACTGTACCTTCAGCCTGAGTGTGTGAGCTGAGCGTTTTTAAATTTGGAAGTGTGGGGTTGTTATTTGTAAGTTTCTGTTTCTTACAACCAAGAAATCTCTAACAAAAAAGGAAGGCAGATCAAAGTAGGTTTGAAATGTCAAAAACCTACAGTAAAGCGGCCCCATGCATCATTTTACCTAAATTCTATGGCGCTTTTCTTTTTTAAGCTTTCCAGCAGACTCCAGAAAAGTACTGACCACTCCTCCTAAGGAGAAGATAGGACATCAACCAATGAAAGGGAAACTGTCTTGGCAAAATAGTCCTGCCAGTTCTTAAATCCAGGAAAGCTTTTGGGGTCTGTTCTCTCTCGAGAAAGCATTCTGCTCTGTGCAGTAGTAATGAAGGGGAGCAGGCGTGTGAAGATTGTAATTTTGGCCAGTGTAGGAGCAAAGACAAAGGCTGAGAACCTAGTATTACCGGACTTAAGTTCCTACATGCCAGAAGCAGAAGACTTGTATGAAGCACACAGAAATAAGGAGCTAGATTCTAGCACTGTTTTGAATATTTTTATGTTTGCTGGCCAAGAATCATCATCAGTTACTTATTGAGGAAGGCAGAGAGCAGAATTCTTTATCTTTCCAATATATAAAGATAAGAAGTAAACTGTGCATAGCTCTATTCCACAATGTAGGTTCAGTCTGACTCCAAACATTATTTACTTTCATAAATATATGAGTTAAGAACCTCTCCAAGCTGTGACTAGGTATTGCTCTGTCTAGGTAGCTGGGTGCAACCACTGCAGTCATTATGGTGGGGCCCACCGGGAGGAGGCTGAGCTCCTTCCCATGCACAGCCTAGGTCAAACTGTTTAGTGGTTGACCATCCAGAAGGGAGGTAGAAACCAAACATGGAGTTCCTTTCCTTTTACTAAGCCACAATGGCAAACATGTAGATGGAAATTCATAACTCAACCTGACCTCCGTTTTTCCACAGAATACTTCAGACATACATGGCTATCTTGACTGTTGTTGTCTTTTAAGCAAAATTACATTGAATGACTGATAGGGTTTCTGGTTAGTCGTCTTGGTGTTGACCTGCAAATCCCTTGTGGCAGGTGGCACACCACAAGCATGAGAACATCTGGGTTAAACCTCAGCTCTAGTGCTTACTGACCACCTTCTGTGGAGTCACCTGAATTCTCTGGGCCTATCCCCACATCTGTGAAATGGGACATTATAACTACCTCATGTAAGTTATCACGAGGGTTCAGTGAGTTAAAATGTGCAAAGCTTTTAGAACAAGTCATAGCAAATCTGCCCAGATATGGAATGCTGGCCTTTCATTGATTTCCACAGAACACAGAACACCTCGTGTGCCCAAGGTATTTATGTGTCTGTGATCTTTACCAAAGATCTAGGGACTTAGGGCAAATACAGGGGCAGTGCCACTGCAGAGCCCAGTGATCCTAGGAGTCCTTTGTCCTGCTCACTAGCTTCCTGAGGGCCCCAGCTTCATTTCATCTCAAGACTCTTTCTCTTTTCATCTCTTTATGTATAGGACTGAGACCAAGGCTGAAGGGACCTGCCCCTGGGCAGGGGATATCTTTCTGTTTTCAGGGGGAAGCCATGGATATTTCTGTGATTCTGATGAGATATGGGATGGACTCTCCTCTGTCCTTCCTCAGGATGACAGCCAGAAAATCTACAGAACTCCCAATGTATTAGTCTGTTCTCACACCGCTAATAAAGACATACCTGACACTGTGTAATTTTATATATATATATATATATATATATATATATATATATAAATTATATTTATATATAAATTATATATATATAAATTATATATATATATAAATTGTATATATAAAGAGGTTTAATGGATTCATATTTCTACGTGGCATGGGAGACCTCACACTCATGGTGGAAGGCAAATAAGGAGCCAAGTCATATCTTACATGGTGGCAGGCAAGACAGTGTGTGCAAGGGAATTACCCTTTTATAAAACCATCAGATCTCTTGAGACTTATTCACTATCACTAGAACAGCACAGGATAGATTCATGCCCATGATTCAATTACATTCCACTGGGTCCCTCCCACAATATGTGGGCATTATGGGAGCTACAATTTAAGATGAGATATAGGAGATTTAGGTGACAACAAAGCCAAAAAATATCACCCAGTTAATTTAAATTTGTTTACTTTTTAAGTATAAGCATGTCCCAAATATTGCATGGGGCATACTTTATTAATTGTTTTTTACTTCATTAAAATTAAAATTTAATAAAATCTTCTGTGTTTTTACTTGACAAATTGCCAACCTTATCTCCCAGGTTCTTCTATTTTGCTCTTACCAAGTCATCTGATTATTGCTTCTTTATGTCTCTGTCTCCCCACTCTCATGAGGGTGGTGATAGCATCTTATTCATTTTTCACATTTTCAGCATCTATGTAGTCTTCATCACTTAGTAGGTTGTGAGTATGTGTTTGCTGTAGAAATGATATACAAGAAGCATCAATTTCTTTCCTCTGTTTCCCACTCCACCTGAGGTACCCAGACTCACATACACATCAGCAGCTTTCCAAGCACATGGGTTTTATTTCATTTCTTGAGCAACTGCAGTGTTTCAATGCCAAGAGCTCTCTGTACCTCCCCTCCATGACCTCATGCCATCTCAACATCTCAGCAAGGTCTTGCAATCGTGAAAGGTCAGAGCTCTCCAATCTGTAGTGATTTGGGTCACCATTTCCTTGAGACTTCCTTCGCCTCTTCTTTGATTAAAGCTGTGTTTGCCTCGCCTCCTGCTTTTTTAGCAATTACACTCATTAAGCTAATTTTTCTTTGTTCTCTCGTGCAATTTGCATAAATGGCAAATTTATATATAGTGTCCCTAATTCTTCTATAACTGCTCTGTAATTAACAGGATGCTCAGGCTAAATATAAGTGCAGAAAGAAAAACAGTCTTCTGCTAAAATACTGATAAAGCCTGGAAGAAAAGAAAGACAGAGGAAAGAAAACAATTTTAAGCCCTGTTCCTAGCTCATTATGCCTGATTGGGACACAGTTGGAGGACACTAGCTAAAGGTCAGCCACTGCATAAGTATCTGTGAATGCCCTGTCTCTGGAGCAATTTCAGGGCAGAATTTGGGCCATTTGCTTGCAATTATAATAACATGCAATTTCTCATGGGGGTGGAGCAGTGTGGTATGGCAGTCAGTGGGATTCGGTGTAATGCATAGTTCTGTTTCTTACCAGCTGGGTCACCTTCAGCTGAGGAATCACAAAGCAAAACACCGGAGTTCCAGGTACTTTCCTGACACCACATACTAGAACACTCAGTAGCCCTATTATCCCATTATTTCTCAGATGTGAAAATATACAGTGATGGATATGTGCTTCAAAGACAGTACCAAATCAAGACATTCTTCTACAAATGTGAATTAAAGTAACAACACATAGCTATACATTAGTCATCTGTGAATTTGTTTAGAATAGTGATTACGAAAGTGACCTTTGCCCCAAACTATAAAAATCCCAGAAGAATCCTAGGAAACACCATTCTGGACATGGGCTTTGGGAAATAATTTACAACTAAATTCTCAAAAGCAATTGCAACACAAACAGAAATTTTACAAGTGGGACCACATTAAACTAATTAAACAAGAGTTTAATATTCTAATATTCAGAATCTATAAGGGACATAACAATTGAACAAGCCAAAACCAAATAATTCCATTTAAAAATTGGGCAAAAGACATGAACAGACACTTCGCAAAAGAAGACATACAAGCAGCCAACAAACATGAAAAAATGCTCATCACTAATCATCGGAAAAATGCAAATCAAAACCACAACGATGTTGTCAAGGCTAAGAAGAAAAGGGAATTCTTACGCACTGTTGGTTGGAATGTAAATTAGTTCCACCACTGTGGAAAGCAGTTTGGAGATTTTTCAAAGAACTTAAAAATAGAACTACCGTTCAACCCAGCAATCCTATTGCTGGCTATATATCCAAAAGAAAACAATAATTCTACCAAAAAGACTTGCATGTTCATTGCAGCACTATTCACAGTAGCAAAGTCATGGAATCAGCTTAGATGCCCATTGATAATGAATTGGATAAAGAAAATGTGGCACATATACGCCATAAATACTTACTCTGCAGCCATAACAAAGAATGTAATAATGTTCTTTCAGCACCACCATGCAGCTGGAGGTCATTATCCTAAATGAACTAAGGCAAGAACAGAAAACCAAATAACATCTGTTCTCACAAGTGGGAGCTAAATATCAGGTACTAATGGACATAAAAGCGGCAACAATAGATGACTACTGGAGTGGGGAGGGTGGGAGGAGGCAAAGATTGAAAAATTAACTGTTGAGTACTGATAGGTTTGGATTTGAGTTCTCACCCAAATCTCATGCCAAATTGAAGGATGGGCCTGGTGGTAGGTGATTGGATTATGGGGGCAGAGTTCTCCTTTGTCTTTCTCATGATAGTGAGTGAGTTCTCATACCATGTGATGGCATAAAAGTGTGTGGAACTTCTTCTTTTGCTCTCTCTCTCTCTCTTCTTCCACCATGTGAAAAATGTTCTTGCTTTCCCTCACCTTTCTCCACGATTGTAAGTTTCCTGAGACTTCTCAGTCATGCTTCCTGTTGAAAATGTGGAACTACTAGTCAACTAAACCTCTTTTCCTTATAAATTACCTAGTATCAGGTCATTCTTTATAGCAGTGTGAAAATGGGCTAATACAGAAAATTGGTACTTCAAGCGGGGCACTGCTATAAAGACACCAGAAAATGTAGAAGTGACTTAGGAACTGGGTAATGATCAGGGGTTGGAACAGTTTGGAAGGCTCAGAAGAAGATGGAAAGATCAGGGAAAGTTTGGAACATAGAGAGTTGTTGAATGGTTTTGACCAAAATGCTGATAGTGACATGGACAATGAAGTCCAAGCTAGGGTGATTTCAGATGGAAATGAGGAACTTATTGGGAACTGGAGCAAAGGTCACTCTTGCTGTGCTTTCACAAAGAGTCTGGCTGAATTGTCCTCCTGATCTAGAAATCTGTGGAGCTATGAAATTGAGAGAGATGATTTAGGGTATCTAGAAGAAAAATATTTCTAAGCAGCAAAGCATTCATGATGTGACCTGGCTGCTCCCAGCAGTGTGTAGTCATGTGTGTTCACAAAGAGATGATCTGAAATTGGAACTTATGTTTAAAAGAGAAGCAGAGCATAAAAGTTTGGAAAATTTGCAGCCTGATCAGATGGTAGAAAAGAAACATCCATTTTCTGAAGAGAAATTCAAGCCAGCTGCAGAAATATACATAAGTAAAGAGGATTTGAATGTTAATAGCCAAGACAATGGGAAAAATGTCTCCAGGTTGTCAGAGACCTTCATGACAGCCCCTCCTGTCACAGGACTGGAGGTCTGGGAGGGAAAAATGGTTTTGTTTGTCAGGCCCATGGCCCAGTTTCTCTGTGCAGCCTCAGGACATGGAGCTGCTCCAGCAGCGGATAAAAAGGGCTAAGGTACAGCTCAGGCGATTGCTTCAGAGGGCATAAGCCCCAAGCCTTGGCAGTTTCCACATAGTGTTGGGCCTGCAGGTGCACAGAAGGCAAGAGATGAAGCTTGGGAAGCTCTGCCGAGATTTCAGAGGATGTATGGAAATGCCTGAATGATCAGGCAGAAGTCTGCTGCAGGGATAGAACCCTTATGGAGAACCTTTACTAGGGCAGTGCAGAGGGGAACTGTGGGGTTAGACACCCCAGAGTCCCCACTGGGGCACTGCGTAGTGGAGCTTAGAAAAGAGGGCCACCATCCTCCAGACCTCAGAATGGTCGATCCACTGACAGCTTGCACCGTGCAGCTGGAAAGCTGCAGGTACTCAGTGCCAGCCTGTGAAAGCAACCATGGAAGCTGTACCCTGCAGGAGGGCCACAGGGGCTGAGCTGTCCAAGGCCTTGGGAGCCCATGTCTTCTGTTAGCATGCCCTGGATGTAAGACATGGAGTCACAGGAAATTATTTTGTAGCTTTAAGATTTAATGACTGTCCTGCCGAGTTTCAGACTCACATGGGGCCCTTAGCCCCTTTATTTTGGCTAATTTCTTCCTTTTGATTTGGGAGCATTTACCTAATACTTATACTTTCATTGTATCTTAGAACTAACTTGTTTTTGATTTCACAGGCTCATAGGTGGAAGGGGCTTATTTGTCTCATATGAGACTTTGCATTGTGGTCTTTTGAGTTAATGGCGAAATGAGTTCAGATTGGGGAACTGTTGAGAAGGAATAATCGTATTTTGCAGTGTGAGAAGGGCATGAGATTTGGGAGCGGCCAAGGGTGAAATGATATAGTTTAGATTTGATTGTCCCAAATTTCATGTCAAATTGTGAGAGGAGGTTGGTGAGAGGTCATTGATAATGTGGGTGGATTTCCACCTTGCTGTTCTTGCGTGCTAGTGAGTTCTCATGAGATCTGAGGGTTTAAAAGTGTGTGGCACTTCCCCCTTCACTCTCTCCTTTCTGCCACCACGTGAGGAAGGTACATGCTTCTCCTTTGCCTTCTGCCATGATTGTAAGTTTCCTGAGGCCTCCTAGTCATGCTTCTTGTTAAGCCTGTGAAACTGTGAGTCAAATAAACCTTTTTTATTCATAAATTACCCAGTCTTAGGTAGTTCGTTACAGTAATGTGAAAAGAGAGTAATACAGGCACTATGCTCAGTACCTGGGTGAAGGAATCATTTATACCCCAAACCTCAGCATCATGCAATATATCCAGGTAACACACCTGCTCAGGCACTCCCTGAATCTAGAATACAAGTTGAAAAAACAATGGTCTTTGGATCTTGGTCTTCATTGTACTTCTGGATGTATGACCTTGGGAAAATTGCTTAATGTTTCTAAACTCAAGTTCCCTTTTCTGTAAAGTGGGATACAACAGCCTTGTGAGGTTATTTGTAAGATTAAAGAAACAGCATTAAAATGCTTAGCATGGTGTCTGACACCTATGAAGTCCTCAACACAATTTAACTTTCATGCTTGTCAAGTCACATAATTCAGTCCTCACTGGTTTTAGGTGAACTGATCAATTTCAGTTTCATACAAGTATATGTTATCCAGACCTAGAATCTTGGGTGGTTTAACCAACAAACTCCAGAAAGACCTGTCCAAGGAGAGACTCTTATTTCTCCCAATCTTAGAGTTATGATCATAATCATTGTTAACAACATCTATGCTTCATTTATATGTCTCTATTCCTAGAAAAGCTTATGGAGAGTCAACTCTGTGCCAGGTACTGTCCCAAACACTGAGCACAAAGACATGAATGAGACATGTAATCCTAGCACTTGGGGAGACCAAGGCTGGTAGATGGATCACTTGAGGTCAGGAGTTTGAAATGAGCCTGGCTAACATGGTGAAACCCCGTCTCTGCTAAAAATACAGAAAAGTTAGCCAAGCATGGTGGCAGGTGCCTGTAATTCCAGCTACTCATGAGGCTGAGGCAGAAGAATCACGTGAACCTGGGAGGTGGAGCTTGCAGTGAGCTGAGATTGTGCCAATGCACTCCAGCCTGGGTGACAGAGCAAGACTCTTGCCTCAAAAAAAAAAAAAAAAAAAAAAGATGAATGAGACCCTGTTTTCCAAGTGAGGAGACATATAAATGAGACCCTGTTCTCCAGGTGGGGAGACATACAGGTAAAGAAATAGTTCCAAGTGTGAGTCAGAGTAATGCTAGTCTCAGGAAATGGGGGACCTCTCCACATGGATCAGTGGCCTCCAGAGAAGACTGTGTTTGCCCCATGCACAGGTGGTCCACTTCAGTGGTGGGAGATCACTTACGGCTTCTAGTCTTCTATTTTTTTTAATCTGTGCCATTTAAAACTTAGGTTTTGGTGTATATTTTATAGTATGCATTATGTAATGCATATACACAGGAGTGTATGTTCACAATATTTTTACTGGGAGTGGAGTAAGATCAAAGGATGCAAAGAAGGATCAGCAAAGGGAAAACCAAAGAAAGGGTAGTTGAATGAGGAAGGTTTCTCTGAAGGGAAACTTGGAAGCTGTAAGCTCCATGAAGGCAAGATCTATTTCTCTCTTGTTCTTTCAAGTCCGCAGCGTGTAGAAGGATGTCTGGTACATAAGGAACATCCAGTACCTACTTAATGAGTGGCCGAGATGTGATGAAAGTGCAGAAGGGGAGATGAGATGCCTCCTGAACTGTTTATGTGTTATGGGATGAATATGTCTCAAAATTCCAAATGCTAAAGCCCTAACACCCAATGATAGTATTGGAAATGGGGCCCTTGGGTGGTAATTAGGTTTAGATAGGGTCATGAATGTGGGCCCCCATGATGGGATTAGTGTCTTTATAGGAAGAGGAAGGGGCATCTATCTCTCTCTCCCCCAAGTCTTGCAACAAGGATAGTCCATGTGGGCACATCACAGTAAGACAGCCAACTGCACGCCAGGAAGAGAGGCCTTGCTAGCATCCAACCATGCTGGCATCCTGATCTTATACTTTCTTCCTCCAGAATGTGAGAAATAAATGCCTATTGTATAAGCCACCCAGTCTATGGTATTTTGCTATGGTAGCCTGGGCTAACTAAAACACCACAATAACATAACCTTGAAGTGGCTGTGAGCTGAGGATCAGGGGACTGCGTTAGTGACAAGGGTGCCTTGGACCTTTTCTACATCTCCTCAGCCTCACCTCCTCCTCCAGCCATGGTTTCAGCCAGCTTCATGCAGGTATGAGCTGGCAGTGCCTCCCCAGGGAATCTGTCACTTGTCTCCTGCTTCCTCTCCTGGACTTCTCTAACCACATGTTGGAACCTTGAGCACTTAGGTATATACAACCCAGAACTGAGAGAGAATTAACACCCCGTGGAGTAATTTTCACCAATTGGGAATGGGAGCTGATGAATAAATGTCTTACCCATCAACCTCCCCTAGCTACTTCTGAGATGCTTTCTGTAGGTTTCTTGGATGCTCTGTGATGGAGCAGCCAGTTACTGTTTGTGTCCATATTGCTAATGCATCTGATTTTGACTGTATGTAATATAATGATATTGTAATAGCAGGGAAGCTTGTTAGCGACTCAGTGTCTAAGGTCTTTAATGGGGGATGATCATTTAAGATACCTATGTATGCCAAATTCCAGTCTCCCAGGAAGTAAGCAGATGTTCAGCATAAAGCACAATGCTTGCATAAATAGTTGAGGCACTGTGAGTCAAACTCATCAGCTAGGAGAGAGTGGGAACATTCCCAGTTTCCAGCTTCCCAGATACCAGCCAAGGACCACTTCGACAGCAGGACTTTCTATGGATGAGCAGTTTCAGGCCTGCTGTGTTAACTCTTCTCTGTAGAGTGGCCTTGAACATTATTATAAAGATGTACCCATATGAGAAAGTACAAAATGGAATGTACAAATGGGGTGACTAGAGCCACTCTCACTTGAATTAGAATCCCAAATTGGCTTTCATCAAGTAACTCGAATTCTCCAAAAGCCAAATAATAATGTTCGGCTCCTTAGTGAAATGGAGTAGCACTATTTCACAATGTATTTATGAGAGTTAAAAGGGATGATGTATTAAAGTGGCTGGTGGCTGGCTGAGACATTCAATTGTCTGAGAAGCAGGAAGGTAAGCTGAACACGCCTTTGTGTGGACTCTCCCTCCTCCCTGTTCCCTCTGTCATTAGCTCAGTGGGGCAAGAGCAGTGTGGAAACAAGCTTCAGGAATTATAGGAACACAGAAAAGCAGACAGCCCTGTGAGGGCTGTGAGGGTGGGGTACAGGAAGACTTCTTGCAGAATGTGATATCTAAGTTCAGTCTTCCTTTGGAGAGAGGCTGTCTTTCTCAATACTGAAAATCTCATGGAGCCTGAAGGTGAGAATCCCTTTCCCACGTCTCCTCTCTGCGGGAGAGGAGCTGATTGGAAGCCCCGTTGCAATTCTTCACTTCTCCTGCTGTTTTGAAAGATTCCTATAAGAGGGAAGATGTCCTCTCTGGGGAGCCCTTGCCCTTTCATGATTTGCCAAACACCTCCTCAGCAAGGTAGCCAAAAGCCTGCTGCAGCCAATTGAGATTCAAAGAGAAAGTATATCTCAATGAAGGGCTGGAGTGAAAAGACTGTGTTTATTGTTGCTCCCTGGCATCCTAGGCCATCTTCAGAAGAATTTCAGCAACAAGCTCACTGCCTGCAGACAGCCAGGGCACGAAGGGCTTCTCAGGAGCAGCAGATACATCTGTTTAAATGGGAGAAAGTCCCCAATGGTGAATTGGAAGCTGTTTGGTGCACTGCAGGGCTGCTGCTCTGAGTATTTCTCTGGTGCTTATCTCTTAGTAATGTTAGTTCTGACTGAGAATGACACATGTGATTTTAAAAATAAAGGAGCTTTAGGAAATGAACAAAGATTGGATCTGCAGTCTAATGCCTTCATTTATAGCGGGAGTCTGAGGTCAGAGCAGGGAAATCACCAGCCCAGGGTCACAGAGTGCACAACAGGGCAGAGCCCAGCTACCCATTTACAGTCTCCAAGGCAAAGGATGGTCACCACATTTTTAAGCTCTGGCCTGATTTATTTCCTACAGAGGTCTCCACACGTTCTCCCAGTCTCCAATATATGTAAGTGTAGAGATCCTAAGGACCAGTGTTGGAAAAATTATTGGTATAAATCAATTAAATTTCATGTTTGCTTACTGCATGCCAGTCATAAACTTGGGTCTGTGCTACATCCTGGATAATGAAAGGTGTGAAGACAAAACCAGCACCCAAACTAAAACACACTCCCCTCAAATTGTGAGATCTGCCCTCAAGATCTCACGACCTGGTAGGAGGAGTAGATTTGTAAATAATCAATTATCACACATTGTGAAAAAGCCGAAGGTTAATATTTCAGTACAACTATATAGCAGAACAGAAAGCCACGGGGGTCTCCATGGTCATCTGTCATTGTGACAGATGGATCAGTATTCCACAAAAATTCATGTGCACCCAGAACCTCAGAAGGTGGCCTTGGTTGGCAAATGGGTGTTGGCAGATGTAACTAGTTACGATGAGGTGGTATTGGATTAGGACATGTCTTAATCCAATGACCGGTGCCCTAATAAGAAGACTGTGAAGACGTGAACACAGAAGGACATCATGTGAAGACAGGCGATAATCAGAAGGATGAATCTCCAGGGAACACCAACTGCTCATGGTCACCAGAAGTCAGGAGCCGAACATGGACTGTATTTTTTTCCCAGGGCCTTCAGAGGTGCATGGCCCTACTAACCCTTTGATTTTGGACTTCTAGCCTTCAGGGCTGTAAGAGAACACATTTCTGTTGTCTTAAGCCACCCAGTTTGTGGCATTTTGTTGTGGCAACTCTAGGAACCTAAGACACTCATCAAGTTAGAAGGCTTGGTTTTACCCTGGAGGGCGCGGCAGGTGCTGTTTTTAATGTAAGACTGCCTCATATTTCTATGCTTGTCTTCTGCCCTTTTCTCTACCACTTGAGCTCTATAGCATCATGCAGACCCCCTACCCAGCATACCTACACTAAGAACCTCTGGGCACAGCTCCCACCTATGCAGAAAATAGGCCAGGCCCCATCCATGATCCACATGGGTGTGCTGCCTAGACCCTCTTCCCAGCCCTGTCACCATCCGTATCTCACTGAGCCATCCTCTGACAGGAGAACTAACATATTTGTTAACCTCACTCTGAATGAAAAGGCCACCTAAACAGGCTTTGTGTGAACAACAAGGCTGTTTATTCACCTGGGTGTGAGTGGGCTGAGTCTGAAAAGAGAGTCAGCAGAAGGCAGTGGGATAGGAGATGGTTTTATAGGTTGGGGATAGGCAATGGAAAGTTAGTGTTTAGGGTGGTTTTTTACATGCCTAAGGGCAGGGGGGTGTGTGTCACAGGGTCCAGTGTCACAAGGCAGACATGCCAGTTGAGGCAGGAGCAGTGGTAGAATGTCACAAAGTCAGTTAATCAGGCCACAGTGTTCAGTGTCATGAGGTTGACTTATCAGTTGAGGCAGGAGCAATAGGGGAATGTTGCAAGGTTGGTTAATCAGGCACTGCAGGAGCTAGCTATTCTCCTCCATTTGCAGTTTTCTTGTTATCTCAGACTTTCTGGCTCCAGGAGGCCCTCTGGAGGTGTACGTGTGGGCCACAGGGGTCCCCATGGCTTGACTATGGTGTAGCCCATGGTGCAGTCAATTCAAAGAATCTTGCAATATTGAGCAACTGTATCTCACTGAACTGAGTCTATCAACAAGTCTGTGAAACATGGTCACTTTAGTCATGCCTTCCTATAGATGAGGATGAGCCAGTTTCCACATTCCCTCCACCACACCTCAGGAATTTCCTCTTAGTTTCTTTGGCTAATATCTGACAATCCCATCAATGAATTCATTCCAGATGTGAAAGGCAGCTATGCCTTCATATTTACTTATCCCAGCTATTTACCTTTTAATAGGGAAACCTAGAAAAGTAATGCCTTATTCCAGTGGTTCCCAGCTCTGATTCTCATCCTTGGCTATGTATTGGCTTGATTCTGTTACAAGATTAGAAAAATAAAATAGGTTCTACCCTGGAGACTCTGGCTCAGTAGGTCTGTGTGGGCTCTATTGGCTGAGCTTTTAAAAAGTGCCATAAGAATTCAAACGCACAGTCAAGGTTGTGAAGTGTCTCAGCTTCAAAGAATTTCAGTACTGGCATAGGCTAAGTCTGGAGTTGAAAAGTTTTTAAGTAGATGGGACTCAGGTATGTTGAAACCATACCATATTGTCAAACCAACCATGGAAGTGGTAATAATGACCTCAATATACCAGTTATTAAACTCTCACCAGGGCCCGGCATTGTATTTAGTTTCTTAAACTAAATCACTAAACTTCCCCATAATGACATGAGGCAGTTTCTTTCCATTTTATGAAAAAGGAACTGAGATTTGGAGATAAATCTCCCCTGCTACATGCCAAAGTCTGTGCTCATTACAATATTACTTCTGTATCATCTTCTACATGTCTCATGCTGGCTTCGGCATGGGGCTTCCTACCACCCGCAGGATTCAGCATAGACTTCACAGCAACTCATTGGCTCCTGCCCTCTCTCAAAGACAAAGCTGCTTAGAAATGTGCTCAGAACTGGAGAACAGACAATTAAATCTGTGTAAATTCCTTGGCTCCTACCAAGAAGACTTATGTAAATGCCTCTTTTCTTGGCCTGTAAATCCTTCTGGGTTTTTCTCCAGCATGACCATCCTTCTTTCTACAAAATTACTCAAAATCCGCCTCTTTAATTGTTTCTCTGCAGACCTCTTGAATCCTTGTCATTAAGACTTCACCTCCATTCGTCAGCCTATATTGAACATCGGCTAGGCATAGTTTGATGATTTATAACACATTTAACAGGTGCCACAAGCTTGCACAGATTTTAGTTCCTAGAACCCTCATGATAACTCTCAAAGGTATTACTACTCCCATCCTTGTGAGGTCCAGAAAAACTAATTCTGAGTTGGCAAAACTCTTTGTAGTAGTCTGTTTTTGCACGGCTATGAAAAACAGTCCAAGATTGGGTAATTGATAAAGAAAATAGGTTTAATTGACTCACACTTCTGCATGGCTGGGGGAGCCTCAAGAAACTTACAATCATGGTGGAAGGGGAAGCAGGTATGTCTTACACAGCAGCAGGTGAGAGAGCATGTGAAGAAAGTGAGAGGGGAAGAGCCCCTGATAAACCATCAGATCTCATGAGAACTCACTCTCACAAGAACAGTATGGGACAAACCGCCACATAATCCAGTTACCTCCCTCCAGGTCCCTACCTTGACGTGTGGGAATTACAATTTGAGATGAGATTTTGGTAGGGACACAAAGCCAATACATATTTCTCCTATAGGCAGTAATGGGGAGAAGGCGGGTTAGAACCCAGCCTCTCCACAAATCCAATACCCTGTCCATGAACCACAGGAGAGACTTGTCCAAATGCAAGTATAAAAGTAAGACCTCTGTCATGTACTTCTGGATAAATGTACATCTTGGGGTATTTATGTACTGAATAAACTTTTCCTGGATGTCCACATGTAGTAGGTCCACTCTTCAATCAAGGATACCTAATGGATGCCCATTGTATTCTCTTCTCATGCTGGTAATAAAGACATACCTGAGGCTGGGTAATTTTAAAAGGAAAGAGGTTCATTTATAAAGGAACTTCATGGTTCCTATATATCAGTTCCACATGGCTGGGGAGGCCTCACAATCATGGCAGAAAGTGAATGAGGAGCAAAGTCATGTCTTACATGGTGGCAGGCAAGAGAGAGTATGTGCAGGGCAACTCCGATTTTTATAACATAAATCTTGCCTGCCACCATGTAAGACATGACATTAAATCTTGTGAAACTTATGCACCACCACGAGAACAATATGGAGGAAAGCTGCCCCATGATTCAATTATCTCCATGTGGCCCCACCCTTGACATGTGTGGATTATTACAATTCAAGATGAGATTTGGGTGGGGACACAGACAAACCATATCACTCATTAAGTGCCCAGCGCTATTCCAGGTGCTGAAACCAATGAAAGTCAGATAATACTCATCACTGCACTTAAGGGGTTAGCAGTCTGTTGGGTGACACAGACCGGCAACATGGTAGCAGGAGAGTGTGTGGGCACAGCCATAGAGACAGGCACACTTTATTATGGGAGCAAAGGAGAACCTGCTCAGGGAGCCAAGAGAGGCTTCCACACAAAGTGGCCACTGAGAGTGTTCTTAAAAGATGACTAGGAATTAACTGACAGATAGTGTCAGAAAAATAATTTATGCAGAAGAAACGACATGGACAAAGGCTTGGAGTCAAGAAGTAGGGCTGTATATTTTGGCAGGTGTGTTTGTGTGTATGTGTACATGTGCATGTGGGTATGAACGTGTTTGTGTACATGTAAGACAGCAACAAGGAGCGCCCTGTGGCCTGAGGGTTAGCTTGAGGTAAGGAGAAGGAGACAGGGTTCAGTAGATTCTTGCTGCCTTTTTCCTACTTCTCATTATGTTGTTTGGACTTCATTCGGGTTGTCATGGGGAGATATAGCGCACAGGAGAAACAGGCATTTTATTATATTATTTATC
Source organism: Cebus imitator (assembly GCF_001604975.1). Lineage (NCBI taxonomy): Eukaryota > Metazoa > Chordata > Mammalia > Primates > Cebidae > Cebus > Cebus imitator. The sequence goes on along the minus strand of NW_016107328.1, from coordinate 1,308,609 downwards.
TTTCAGGCAATTTCCAATACTCAATATATTGTAGAATGTATTTGTTACTGAGCAATAGGCTCTCTATCTGATGGTATGCATAGAAGTGAATACTATGGCATCAACTTTTGAGAAAAGAAAGGCTTGATTGCAAGCAGACTATCAAAGAGACAGGAGGCAGCACTCAAATCTGTCTCCTGGAGCTGGAGTCTGGGGGCAGATTTTACAGGTAGAGAGTGACAGTGAGTCATAGGAAAATGCAATGAGGTGTGATCTGAGCGGGTCATGCAGAGGTAGTATCGGGTCCTTGGCTTTTAAGGTAGTACTGCCACAAAACAGAATACCCCTCACTTCTTAACTTGGTCCCTGATCCTTGATCCAAGTACTTATGCTCTGCACGTGGTTGACTTTATTATTGGTGCTGGGTAGGGGGAGTGCACTAGCTACATATAGACATGCTCAGACCACCTACTGGCAACCTCGGGATCCATTGCAGCTGAAAAGCAACTCACCATTTTGTTACTGACAAAACTGAACCAGATTGAACTGGTTCTGCAGTTACATATTGATATGACAAACAGTCATATACTCACCGCCCAGAATTAACATAGGTTAATATTTTGCCCTCTTTGCCTTAGAACTTTTTAAAAATGTGAAACATCAAAGGTAGGGTTGAGGTTCTCTTCTTAAGACTTCTAATTCCACTCCTGCTCCTTGGGGACAGATACTGCCATCAATGTGCAATTAAGGATGAAATTTCTTGGGCATACTTTGAATATTGCAACCCAAGTGCACATTTCCACATAGATTCCCTTATGAGTTTTTGCGTCTTACTTAAATGGTAATATTCTGTATGTTACATATGCAAAGTATTTTTTATGATATTATGTTTTCCATATGTGTCAGCAATGATACCTGTAGTCCTAGTTTCTTCATTTTAACTAATAAGTAGTATTTCATGAGCATAAATAGAACACAGCTTAAGTATTCTTTTATTGGTAAGAATTTTGGTTGTTCATAATTTTTGTTACAAAATTTACAATAAGTATTTGAACATGTGTCCCTGTGCCCGTGTGTAAGAGTTTCTTTGTGATATATTTCTATAGATAGGGACTTGGCATCAGTCATGTGCATTTTCAACTTTACTACATATTGCGAAGTAAGTACTTATACCAGTTTATCACTTTTTGCAAAGGATTATACCAATACATACTCTCACCTACTGTACATTGTCACCTATACTTGGTAAAATGAAATGGCATCTCATTGTGGGATTTGTTTATATTTTCTGTAGAACTGGTGACATTGAGCATCTTTTCAGGATTTTCTTTTTAATATTTATTGGCCATTGTATTCATTTTTTCAGACTTGCCTCTTCTTTTTTTGCACTTTTTTTCTCTTAGTTGATTTTTCCTTTGTGATTTGTAAATCACCCATTTATTCTGGGTAATTTTGTCCATTACATTCGTTAAACTTTCTCT
>NW_016107328.1:1278339-1306999 GCF_001604975.1 Cebus imitator | reverse complement strand
CCATGTTGGACAGGCTGGTCTTGAACTCCTGACCTCAGATGATCTGCCTACCTTGGCCTCCTAAAGTGCTAGGACTACTGGTGTGAGCCACTGCGCCCAGCCTTAACTTTTATTTATGGTGTTTTTGTCAAACAGAAAATTTTAACTGTGATAAAAATATGTTCATTTGTATTGTCTATAAATTGGGCCTTTTAGGCTCATCAAAAAAATCCTCCACAATCCAGATATCACAATATTTTTCTATTATTTTTCAAGTTATAAGCTTTGCTTTAATCATGCTTGTGTGTAGGAAGGGATGTAATAATGTGAGGTAGAGATCTAATTTTATTATTTTACATATAGTTACTCAATTGCTCAACACCATTAATTGTATAATCCTTTCTTGTCCACTGAATAGTAATTTCATTTTATTTTTAAAGTTGATATATATGGTAAATTTATTTTTAAGATCTCATTTCTCTTTCATTGATGTGTATGGCAAATTGTAAAAATGGTCAGAACTTAGTGTGAAAAGAGTGGTAATGATGGGCTAGCTAACAGCATTTGTCACATGATTTTGCTCTTTAATCCATTAATGTGGTAATTTGATAATGGATTTTTCTAATATTGAACCATTCTTCGTGTGTGTGTGTGTGTGTGTGTGTGTGTGTGTGTGTGTGTGTGTGTTTAAATACCTTGCTGGAATGCATTGGTTAATATTAGGATATTTACATCTTTGTTCAAAAGATAGTGCCTATAATTTTTCATACCATTATCCTCATTTGTTTGGTATTGCTTATATTAGCCTCATAACTTTGATCTTAGCAATACTCGAAGCAGTGGTCTTAGTTTCAACCAGACATTTAGATGCCAGATTTGAGTAGGTCACACCTGGCACCAGGAGACACAGAAGGATGCAGGCACCCCTTTTTGGTGATGGTCTTTGTAGCAGCTCACATGGTAGTCTATTGTCTTATCTGGGATCACACAAATGACAGCTCAGGTGCAAAGTAAATAGACCACACAAGTGGATTTCAGAGTCATCATGTCTTAAAAGCCCCCACCTAAAATAAGATCCAGTAGAGCTGTAACAGCTTCATGGACATAGCCTGTAGATCCCCGCAAGAATTGTGCCCAATTACCAAGTGGCTGCACATAGGAAGGTCAAAGTTCTAGCTTTCCACCATGTATGTATCCACAATCCTCCTGGGAATGATGCAACTTACCCACCATGGAGCATTCCAATATTTTCCTGACCATAAATTATGTTGCCTGAATGAGGCTGACATTCCACCTTTACCAGGTGTCCAGGATTAATACTCAGCAAAATTTGTCTGTCTGGAAAGAAATGTTTTTTTGGTTTTTGACCCTTACCCACAGCTAGTGTACCTTTTTCTAGTTTCTATAAAAGCTTGCATAAGGTAGGAATTGTCTATTCCTAGAAGGTTTGGTAAAATTTGCCTGTGAAATTATGTTATGCTATTGCTTTTAGGGGGTGAGAAGGTTGTTGACTACCAAGTTAATTTACTGAATGGTCAGTTCAGCATTTCTATTTTTGTTGAGTCAAGTTTATTAATTTTAGTTTTTCTGAAAACATTTATTTCACTCAAGTTATCAAAATTATTGTCATAATACTATTTGCAGCATTGTTTAATGGTTGCTAAAATTTTTTCTGAAGCTGCAGTTATATTTTCTTTGTCATTCTGAGTATTGTTTGACTCTTTTATCTTGAGCAATGTTAACAGAGAGCTGTTTTATAAATGAACTTTTTAAAAATAAACATCTTTATGATGTTCTTATTTTCTATTCAACTTACTTTTGATTTGATCTCTAAGTTTCATTCAGTTAATTCTGTTTTTTTCCTAGCTTTTGAGTTAAATATGTAACTTTTTATAGTTTTTTTTTCCAATACATACATATACTACAATGTATTTCCAAGTATCTTTATCTTGCATTACTCAAGTTTTAATGTGTAATGCTTTTATCATCATTCACTTCTAAATTCCCATTATGCTTTCTACTTTAACTCATGAATTATTAATTGTGCTTTTTCAATTTGTAACATATGTTTCATTTGTTTCTTTACATGATTTCACTCAAGTAAGGTGTTAGCAGCCTATTCTCTTTTACAGCAATAAAATAAAAGGTTTCCAGAAAAAAATTATGGTGGAAGCAATAAATATGTTGGGTTTATCTTACAGAACAAAAAGAAATAACTTTATTTCATAGATCAAGCATACAGCTGCATAGAACAATGTTTATTTACTAAGCCTAGTCTACTTTTTTATGGGTTTGTTATCATTCAGCCAATGTTTAGTTACTACACAAAATATGTAAGGAATACAGTGGGTTCTGAGGATGCACTTTATTAGAGAAACAAACACGTGAACAACTCTGTGATAAGGGCAGCAGAGCATCTATGGAATAGAAAAGGACCCAGAATTGAGTGGGGGATGAGGAGGGTTTACAGAGGCTTCTAGGAGAGGACGGCAGGGTGCGCCTTGAGGAGGAAGCAGGAGTCACCCAGAGAGTGGAAAGTGGTTCTCCAGGCACAAGGATCAGCTAGGACAAATGTGTAGTGGAGAACAGAGTGGGTGGACTTGGCTATGATACAATAGTGGCTCGAGCTCTGAGTCATTTCTTAGTGTCCAGGAATCACAACAGGAAACAAGAGGATCTGGGTTCGGGTGGGCTCTTGCAGCCGTGGTTTGTATGTTGCGTTTCACTTCTATCCCTAATCCTCCAGCCTCTCTGAGGAGGCACACTGCTCTATTGCTGGTGGGCCCAGGTGGGCTTTCCTTACCATCCTTGAAGGGGTAACAAGAGCTGGTCAATCTCAAAGCAGCTAAAATTGTTCTGCTGCCCCCACATGTCACCAGGTGGAGAACAGAAACCATAGTGCACGTGGTTGGGCTCTCACCATGTGCCAGGCACTGTGCTTGGTGCCTTACATATGGCATCTCATTCAGTTCTACAGCAAGCTGGGGGCAAGTCCTGCTACCATGCTTCACATTACCGATGAGGAGATGGAGGGTTTAGACTTAAATATTTGCCCAAGGCCACTCCCCTGAGCTCAATCATCTATAGCAAATGATTTCTCAATTTGGGGTGAGAATTGGCTCCCCAAATTCATATGTTGAAGCCCTGTTACTTCATGTGTTGATGATTTCTGGAGGTGAGACCTCTGCGAGATCAGTAGATTTGGATGAAGTGGTAAGGGTGGGGTCCTCATGATTGGATTAGGGCCCTTATGAGAAGAGATGCCAAAGGACTTGCTTCCTCTCTTTCTATTTTGTGTAGACACGGTAAGAGGGCAGCCATCTGTCTGCATGCCAGAAAGGCAGCCCTCGCTGGAGAAGTGAATTGGCTGGTTAAGATCAAGGTTAAGCTTGATCTTAACCTTCAGGACTGTGAGGAATACATCTTTGTTGTTTAGGTCACACAGTCTAGGTTTTTTGTTGTGGCAGCCCAAGCCAGCTAATACATTTTTACAGCTATTAGGTTGGTGCAAAAGTAGTTGCAGTCTTTGCCATTGAAAGCAATGGCAAAAACTGCAACTACTTTTGCACCAACCTAATAGAAAGTAGCTTAGACAGGATTCAGTCTCTTTAGGCCCAAGATAAGAGCCCATGTCTCCCTCTTTGTCTTGCTGGAAAATAACAGCATGGGCTCAATTTGTGGGCCTCGCATAGGTAATAATGCAGACTCATGAGCAATCCTGAACATTGCCCAAAGTTCTGCAGCAGGTGCCTGTATACAGCATGGTCTCACAGGTGAGCAGAAGCAACAGCCAGCTCCCTACACAATTTGTCAGGTAGGATGCTCTCAGTTAACAGTAACAGAACAGCCAAATAAACATGACTTAAACAATAGTGTTTTATTTGCCTTTTTTCCAGCAATAAGCAGCCCAGAAGCAGGTGGTCCCAGTATTGACTCAGTCAGTACTGACTGAGCAGCTCAACAATGTCATTGAGGATTCAAGTACTCTCCTGTTTTGGAGCTGTCTTTCTTGGTGTATAAATCATATTGCCATTCCTGGTCCCAAGATAGCAATGACAAAAGCGAAAGGGAGGCACAATTGCTTTGGGTTTTGTGTGTGTGTGTGTGTTTAATCTATTTTTATCATGGAGTGAGGAGGAATATTTTCTAGAAGTCTCAAAACAAGGGAAAGTTCTCTTTATGTCTCATTGGCTCAAAATGATTCACATAGGCAAGCTGGAGAGTAAGGACCCGGTATTTTCATTTCCATCACTGGGAGAAGGGGGGGGGGCGGTCTGCTAGGGACAAAGAAGACAGAGGAGAGTTGTCATTGGCAACCCGCAGCGTCTGCCACAGAAGCTCAACTTAATAGAGTGTTTTATTGCTGTTTGCTGCTTTCCACTTATTGTCTGTTGATTTATACACATCTATGATTAATTTAGGAAAGAAAAAAATTACTTATTACTCTTTAAGAAATAAAATTTGTTTGGTGGAAACATTCTCAAAGCTGAGAGTCAATCATTTATTCAAAATGCAAAAACACACACACACACACACACACATTTACTGAGAACCTACTTCATACCACACTAAGTACTGTGGACAGAGAGATGAAAATAATTTGTCATATAGATAACAATAATAATAATGATGGGTTCCTTTGTGGTGGAAGAATTACAACAACCTCTTACTTTATTAGGGCTCTTCACCTCTAGGGATGATGGATCAGTACTTATCCTAAAGCATTGCACTCTCTCTATTCTGCCTCAGACAGGACATGAGCTGGAAAGACTAAAATGTGGGGCAGTGCATGTACTCAGGATTTGTCTCCAGGGAATTTATGAGCCAAAGCAGACAAACACCATGAGGTTGTAATTCTAGGAAACCTCAAATTTGCTGGTTTACTTCATAGCAAGTTGCAAATTTCATAGGTCATAGCATCCTGGGTTTTCCACTAGAGGATCTAAATAATTTTAAATCTTCTCCTTATCTTCCCAGAGTTTACATTCCATGCAGGAAGAGGAGTCCCACACCTGTGTTCCCCTGACGGCAGTTCAGGTCCCAGGTTTCATGAGTGATTCAAGAAGACGGGGTGGTTACTGGAGGAGCAAGCTGGACTTGCAAGGCCTGGGAAGGGTGTGGGCAGAGCAGGGGGTCAGGCCCTTTCACCTGAGAGCTGGCTGCAAGGCTGAGAGAAGGGGATGGACAACCCCAACAGTAATAGTGAAAACTGCTCTCTGTAACAGCCCTCAGTATGAGCGCCACACTAAATTATTTAACCCTTACTTCAACCTTGTAAGGCATCTAAAGTACAGAAAGATTCAGAAACTTACTAGAAAGCATGAGAAATGGGTTTTAAGCCAACATTTACCTGCCTCCAGGACTTTAACCAACACATTGGGATAACACGAGTACACTTGTTGGCCAGATATGGACGGTCCACACATGCGTGGTGGAAGCTATGACAGGAAAATTTGGACCAGATAGTCATTTATTTGTGGGATAGCCACGAACTTCTTGAGAGTAGACATGGTATTTCATTCAACTTTTATTCCTTATGCCTGGTATATAACAGGTAATTTATAGGGATTTACGAATGAGTGAATGGATGGAAAGATGCATATGACTTTAGATCAATGGAAAGTCAAATTATGGAGTTTGGACTTCAACCTTTGGTTAATGGGGAGTCAGGAAAGTTTCTTGGGCAGAGAGCAGAGAGTGCGACAGGAGAATAGCAGTGTTGCAGGATTGAATTGGCGATAATGTGCAAAATTTTCATTCTCTTACCCTATAAGTCATGGTTGGTTTGATTGCATTCCACGTGGGAGTCCTGGGTCATCCCAGCCAGCTCTGCCCAGGTTGGTGATCTGGGCCTGCAGGCCCAAAGGGGTAGAGGAGTCTGGAATAGGCAATACGGAAAGCTGGGGTCCAAGGAGTGTATCCAAACTCCCCCTCCTCTAATATCTTTCCTGCCTGCTATGCATGGGTCCACCCAGAGCCCTCTGATGGCATTGCCTTGGGGACACTTTCCTGGTCCCAACTTCCATGTGCCACCTGAGTCTCCCATTTGCCACCTGGGTCTCCCATTTGCTACCTGGGTCTCCCATTTGCCACTATTCCCATGCATTTCCTGTTGGCCATGCATGGGTCCACCCAGACCCCTCTGATGGTTTTGCCTTGGGGACACTCTCCTGGTCTCAACTCCCGTTTGCCACCTGGGTTAGTGGCTTCACTGTAAATTCCTTTCAGATGCAGTTCTTGCCCCCCTGCCTTTCATTTGGGCTTAGCTCCTTAAACTCCTCCTGATTCCTCACACAACCTTAGCCTTTTCTTCTTTGCTTTGTTGGAAGCACACCGAGTTGTGAAATATGTGCTTTTTTTTTTTTTTTTTTTTTTTGCCCTGGCCTGGCTGTCAGAAACAATGATAGGGCTAACATTTCTTAATGTCTTGGTGCTTTAAAACGGCTATGGATATTTTATTTGCTTGATTTTTTATATTACCTCTGAAGTCTTGAAAGATAGGTGCCCTTGTCCCATGTTTTATTCAGGTTGCCGTTAGTAATAAAATACAACTTAATTTTATATTGTTGAATGCAGTCTATTTTTTTCGAACTTTTTACTTTCTTAAGAGTTTACAGACCGTTCTGTCACTGGCTTCCATAATAAGGGCCCAAATTAGAACACACTTGTGGAATAAACACACGCACACATGCACACACGCACACACATACTCTCTCTCTCTCTCTTCCCCCCCGTCTCCCCCTCCCCCACCCCGGCTTTAATTTATCATTTAGTCCTGATTCTGCAGTTGAGGGCAAAGGAGCATGACTTTTGAGAGTGCTAAGGTGTATGTAATTTTTGAAGGCAATGTACAAATTAAAAATAAGCTGCCAGCCTTCATGAGTTTTTGCATGTTCAGACACTTTTGATTGTGGGCAGTCAGGTGTGTTCGGTGTTTCAGTGAGGCATGGAAGATGGATGGAAGGGAAAACATGGTTGTTAGCAAGACCAGTGTTGGAGGAGCTGAGAAAATTCTCACTTTCTTAAATTGGTAGAGTTATTGGTAACATTTTGCTTCCAGAAAAGGAAGAGGAGGAAGCTAACATTTCTTGAGCAGGCATTTCTTCATAATTACTATGATGAACTAATTTACCTGCAAATTCAAAGCTTGAGGGAATCTGTCCTCTTCACTGGTTTCCTCTTAAGGCCTCCATACCTGTGAAGGCCCCCTACACAGGGAGCTGGAAGTCATCCTTCTGTAGCATCAGCCCACTGGCCGGTACCAGAATAGGGTTGCAGGGGTAAGAATAGCCAGAAAAAGACAAGCCAGTGTCCTAGAAAGAGTCAGACATCAAAAGCAACTAAGCCAGGTTGGTCCTCATGATCACCACACCTTCAACCCTACCCACCACCCAGGGGTACCAGAGCTTGCCTGAGAGGTTTCACTGGGCCAGGGCCCACCCAGGGGAAGCTGCTCAGAATCTGACAAAAGGCTGGGCTTTGTTCGGCTAATCCAGGTACAGGGTATGTAAATGATTGGGTTGTGGAGTAGGGATGAAGGTTTCAGACAATAGGGCGAGGAGAGAGAAAGGACAGCTGCTTTAGGACAAAGAAATTTGAGAAAAAAAACTGCTTAAGGGAGAAGTTCAGAAATTTGGGCATTGATGTCTGTGATTTATTTCTATTCTTTGTAACCTGAAATAGCCTTCAGAAAGAATATTTTTAAAGAAATCCACCTCTGTCTTCCAGATTTTAGGAGTTGATGTATGATGTGGCAGGGGGTAGTTTGGAGGATGTGTATGTGTGTGTTTGTGAGTGTGTCGGTTTGTGTTTTGATGCTTGTGTGTTGAGAACAGACTTACGTGTAGACTGAGGCAACCCAAGAGGTTTTAGCTAATCCAGGTTATGGCATTTTACAGAGCTCAGAGTCCTTTAAAATGGCACTGGATTAAGATGGGCAATGGAAAGCCATAATTTCCTCATCCTACTGTACCCAATTCTAAGGACTCTGTTCCTAAACACCTTCTTGGATGAGAGTCCCAGGACAACAATGAAAGTTCCTACCAGGAGGGTATGAGGGTCCTGATAACAAGGTGACCTTAAAGATTCTGACAAATATCTCTCACATGACTTTAAGAAATGGGGAACAGGACACTCACTAAATAGAGAAAATGCAAGGATGTTTTGCATATTCTAAGTGAATGAGAAGGGATATTGTACATCTGATATCCATTTACCGTTCCTTATTCCTAAGTAATTTTTAAGGGTTTCTCATCCCTGGAGCTTAAAAGAGATGCTTGACAAAGTTTTATAAAATTCAAGTTGAAAAAGCACAGCTTGCAGGGTGATTACAATTCATCCTTACTGTGTTATCCTGTTGTCTCTTTAAAATGTATTCAACCTTCTCCTTCCCCTGGATGAAAATAAGGCAAGTCCATCAGTTGTCTGGTAACTCAGGTAACTAACTGATGGTTCTAGAGTCATTTTAAGTCTCCACCACTGTCTTGATTCAGTAATTGAGTGATCAAAGATATCAGCCAAATATCTAAACAGGATTTGGTAGTGCATCTTGCTTCTTTCCCCACATCAGGTATTTTAGGTTAAAAGCCTGTGGAGGTAATGGTGGAGACTTGGCGATCGGCTTCTCTGTTTCTCAGTTTTTGCTTCCACAGTCCCCTAAACCCCAGCTTCTTAGCACCTTCTGACCCCTTGAGGTTTGGAGGGGAGGGAGAAGAGGTAAAAGAACAGGACAAATCCCTTGAAGATGCCACCATCATCAGCTACCCTAGCACCCAAAGACCTGGTGGAGGTGTGGGCATTCTTGAGCGCTTCAGAAACTCTACCACTGGGACTCCCCTGATGTTCCCCAACCCAGATGGAAGCAATTTGGCTTGGGTGGATGCTTTATCTCCTCCATCAGATTCTAGGAATCCAGGTTCTTCATGATGGATCCCACCCCTACTCGGGGCAGACCTATTCATTGGAATGTCCTCATCCTGGCTTTCTCTCAGCCCATCTCAGTCCCATACTGACTCATAGAAAACATTCCTATGTTCCTTGCTCCAAGAAACACTGCGTCCCCATGCAGCAGGTGCCCTAGGTTCTACCTCCAAAATGGTACATCAGCCCTCCTCCACCCTCTGCGTTTCCTGGTCAGGAGCTACATCTTAACCTCAGGGAACACATTCCAAAGCTCTTGGGGTGACCCCATGGAAGACTCACCGCACTTGAAGTGACTCCCATAAATTCAATTGCATCTCTGAGGAAATCTTCTCAGCAACTTTCCTTCTTTTATTCCCTTAACAATCTTTAAAACTGCAATGAGGGCTGGCACCATGGCTCATGCCTGTAACCCCAGAACTTTGGGAGGCGAAGGCAGGCAAATCACTTGAGGTTAGGAGTTCAAGACCAGCCTGGCCTACATGGTGAAACCCCATCTCTACTAAAAATAGAAAAATTAACTGGATGTGGTGGTGTATGCCTATAATCCCAGCTACTCAGGAGGCTGAGGCAGGAGAATCACTTGAACCTGGGAGATGAAGGTTGCAGTGAGTCCAGGTTGCACCTGGGTGACAGAGCAAGACTCTGTCTCAAAAACAACAACAACAACAACAACAAAACAAACAAACAAACAAACAAACAAACACAATGAGGAAGAGGAGCCCACTGCTTGGGCTGGTCCTCTGACATTTCCTCTGTAAATTCTACACATGGAGGCCTGGATTTGAACCTCTCATTTGTTATCTCCTGGTGCTTATCATGAGGCTTACCATGAGGCTTCAGTTTCAACATTCTGTTACAAATTTGATTCAAGATTATTTGTGTGCCAAGAGAAACTTTAATTTTTTTTTCTCCCTTTGGTTTCCCATCCAAATGTTCTGTGTCTCTGTAGCTTTATGACTCAGTCTCGAGACACTCTCTAAGTCACAAGATGGAATGACTCACACCTGGTCTGTACTCTCTCTAAAGCTCTCAAAACAGGATGGCTATATTAACTAAGTCTGAGAATTCTACAATTCCAGGTAAAGAAGATGTAGAATGGAGAGAGGTTTTTTAATACTAAGAATTAAAGGAAGAGACCTCTGCATTATTCTGGGAATATGGTAGCCATAACCAGGTAAAAGTACCTGAAAAATGAGGGTGACATATGGTAACATCTATTTGGGCACCTACTATATCCTAAGGCAAATTGCTATGTGTCTCATATACTTAATTATTAAAATTATCATTCTTTAAAACAGACATGCTCGTTCCCTGGCTAGTCGCATGAAGCACTCCTCTTCCCCGACCTTATTGCCTAGGATATTTTAAAGAATTAAGGTTAAGTTGTAGATGTTTGGTTTGCTTCCTGTGCTGCTTCTTCATCAACCCTCTCCTGGTGACCCAGATCCGGGCAGCAGAAGAGTGGAAGAGCTGTTGGGGTAATGTGGATGTAAACAATCTAGGGAGAGTCCCCTTTCAAATCACACCATCAGCTCACCCTGAATCATAGCAGAGACCATTAATTGTGCCCCTCCTACATTTTCCAAACAAAGTATATTTTAAGTTAGTCAAGTGAACAATATGGAAGTCAGGTGTCTTTTAATATGTTTAATTCTGGCAGCTCTACTGAGTGCCCACAGAGCTGGGCAGCAGCTGAATGTCAGGAGGGACTACGGATGGGAGCCCTGTATCTGTAGTCTTGCCCTCCAGGCATTCATTTGAAAGGAGGCAGACAATGTTCAGGTGAGTCCCTTAGAAACACGGTATCCAAAGGCTCTTGCAAGGGTAGGTGCCTAGAGCAACACAGGTCCAGAGGAAGAAGCTGCTAAGGAGAGTTCGGAAGAGAAATTCACCAAGGGGAACTTGCAGTTGGAGAAGAGGTTGGGATTTAGAATCAAGGATTGTGCATGAGGGTTTGTGTATCAGGGTTCTGGGCTCACTTTCCAGTTTGTCCTGAAGTAGCCAATAGCACAAAAGGGAAAGCCAGAGAGTTGCCACCACTGAAGCACATCCCCCTGTGTCTCAGGAACTTGGCATTAATTAGCGTGGCTTGATGGAAGGATTATGGAGTGTTAAAACACCTTGATCTTAGCTTCTACTCTGCTGCCAGTCTGTCTTGTGACCTCACACAAACACATTTTTTTACTCTAAGCCTCCATTGTCTCTTGATCTCTCAGCAGCCTGCAAGGCAGGCAAGTCAGGATTTATCCTCATCTTGTGCAGAAAGCAAAACTGAGCATCAGGGAAGTGAGGAAGGAATACTCACACTGATCTGAGCTTTACAGTTGCCCTGCAAGGTGAGCTATCATCATCAGCCTCATTTCACAGATGAAGCAACATGCTAGAAAGACTAAGTGATTTTCCCCAAACTTGTGCAGCTGGCTTAGGTGAAAGCAGGTGTTTCCAGCCATGCTGGTCTGCCTCTAGTGCGTTCTTCCACTTCCACTCACATATTTGGAGCACAAAACTTGGGGTGTGATTTTCGGAAAATGTGAAGCATCACCTGTTCCAGAATGAAGACTTTTCATGCTTTAAAAAATTTGTAAGGCATTCTGCCTCCTCCCGTACCTTCTCTCCAGCTATGAGGCCATGTCATGAGTGGAGTATCATGGAAAAGACCATTGAACTTTGCGTCCCCATGTCTTTGAGAAACCATTTTTTACCTTTCTAAAGCAAATTAAATATTCCATCAGTGAAGCATAATTTAATAACCCTTTGAAAATGAAGCTCTGGCCCTCATTAAAGTGAAAGCCACTCATTACCTTGTCTGTCATCATCTGGGGAAGTGTCCCATGACCTACTGTATCCTGAATCACCCCAAAGCCTACAATCAAAGCCATCTTGTGCTATTATCCTTCCAAACTCTTTCTTCTTCAAATACTATTGCAGTCATAAAACCTTGAGTAAAATGACTTTGATCTAGTATCCCAATATAGAAAAACATCATTAATTTACGTGTCACTAATTCATATAGTGTGGAAATCTGGGCTTTAAGTGAACTGCATTTGCTTTTCTACTTTGTATTTTTCTAAAAGCCTAATGCTTGAAGTTACATGAACTCATTTCATTTCTATTAAGTTCTGCCAGAACTTATTCCCAAATTTCCTTCAAACTTGTCCCTCTTATCTCGTTCTTTATTGCTTCCTCAACAGTCCTGGCCACAACTGTGGTCCGGTTGCTCCAAGCTCTAATTTTTCCAGGCACAAATCAATTCTACATAGAATAGTTAGGTGATTTGCAGAAAGACCACATTTGCTCCTCACACATCTCTGAGAACCTCCACTCTCTGCTTTCCACAGGTTGGGTTCTATCTAATCCCCCTCCTTTCCCGGTTTTTCAAGATCCTTTATATTTCATACATGCTCCTTTTCTCTAGGCCCCTCCCTCTTCACTATTATACTTAGTTGAACTCCACTAAAAACATGTTCAGCACTATACTTTCCCAAGATGACTTACTTTTTCTTCTCCTGCATATCAGCTCATGTTGTTCCTTTTGACTAAAATTTTCCTCCTCTCCCACCTCTGGGAGACCACTATTCATGTTCGGGCTGGCCTCTGTTCATATTCAGGGCAAACTCCGAACTAAACCCTAAAATCCTCTAGAAAGATTTGCCTGACCTCTTAGTCCTGAAGAAGAATGTTTCCTTTGCGTTCTCATGGTCCCTCATTCTTCCCTGTTGTTGACCAATCACCCTGAACTATTGCTGCCTGTTAATTTGTCTATATCTCTTATGAGACCATAAGTCTGCAAGTGTGGAGTCACCCAGGTATCCTCAGAAAAATATCTGGTGCATGCAGATTCTCAGTCAATATTATATGAATAAACAAACAATAGAAGGTAAGCATGTTGATGATGAGCACTGCATGTAAGGAAACCACCGCTCAGTTTTAGTGGTTTTAGTGATTTAATCCAACCAAATTATGTTTTTCCTTCACATTATACTTGATCCATCTCTGTGTCTCCAACTGCACCGGAATAGTGCCTTGGGCACACTAGGTGTTCAGTCAATGTGTTTGCATGAATAATAGTGCTGGCTCTGACTATGAGCAGGCGCTTTTCTAGGGGCTGGAACTCAGTGTGGCCAGGAAGGAGGGAGGGCTCAGTAGTCCCGATGACCTAACAGTGAGTCCCTCTGCCTCTGTTTTTGTCCTCTCCTCTTCAGTCACCTCGAGAAGGATTGGGAGGAAGTAGAAACAGCTGGATGATCCTATTAACAACTAATAATCTGGTAATGCTGCTGAATTCGTTTGAAACTAAACTAGCAGTAACTCCCTCTGGGTCCATTAACCTGCAGCCAAAATTAGATTATGTAGAAATAACATTAAATAAAGAGCCACAGTGCTCAGTTAATTGAGAGGCAAACTTGTAAATTATAAGATCATTCTCTTTGAAAAGTAGACTATTCCATCACCTCAAGACCTGTGAGAGCACTTGCAAGTGTCCAGTTTGGGGTTCATTTTAGAGAAAAATCATTTTCTGTAGAGGCACTTTAGAAATCTATTTGTTATAGAAACAGTTTGAAATGAAAAAAACATTACAAGCTTTGGAGTGAAGCTGAGGTGAGGTAGATTTAAGTCTTAGCTCTATTACCCACTAGCTATGTGACCGTAGGGAAGTGACTTAATTTCTCTGAGCCCCAGTAGCCTTGCCTCTTAACTGGGGGCAGTGGTAGTAATAATACGTATCTCCCAGTCTTGTGAGAGAGGCAGGCACATCCACACATCATTGCGATACAAGGAGGGAACACACTGAGGGATGGTGTTATGGAAGCAATAAGGAGAACCTCACCTGGCCAAGGGAGCAGAGAATGGTGCCTCGCAGAGACGCCAGCTGAGCTGAATCCCAGAGCATGAGCAGGTGCTGGATTAAGGGTGGGCCACTAGTACTTGCCTTGGAGACCATCTAGGTTTTGATCACTAAGAAACAAGGAGATGGAGGTCAATTTAATAATTAGAACTCCTCCAGGGTGGGGCGTTTGCCCCATATGACTGAAGAAAGAGCTGTAATAATGTGCTCACAGTGAGGGATAAGCATGAATAACCGTGGCTGGTTTCCAGACTGCCTTGACATAGTTTTGCACACATTTGAGTCCAGAAGAGACTCAGTAGGTCTCGGCATAGTGAAACCAGGGTCTCCTGGTCATCGAATGCCCCTTGGAGCTCTCAGTCTCTCTAAACAAACAATGTATAAATATTCAAATAATAACTATTTGAAAAAGAGCCACAGCAGTTTTTTGGCCAGGTGTGGTGGCTCACTCCTGTAATCCCAGCACTTTGGGAGGCCGAGGTGGGTGGATCACGTGAGGTCCAGAGTTCGAGACCAGCCTGGCCAACATGATGAAATCCCGTCTTTACTAAAAATACAAAAATTAGCTGGGTGTGGTCGTGGGTACCTGTAATCCCAGCTAGTGTGGAGGCTGAGGCTGAAGAATTGCTTGAACCCGGGAGGCAGAGATTGCAGTGAGCTAAGATCATGCCATTGCACTCCAGCCTGGGTAACAAGATCAAAAAGAAAGAAAGAAAGAGAAAGAGAGAAAGGAAAGGAAGAAGGAAGGAAGGACGGAAAGAGAAAAGACAAGAAGGAAGGAGAGAAAGAAAAAAGATAAAAGGAAAGAGAAAAGGAAGAAGAGAAAAGAAAAGAAAATGAGCCAACTATTGGTGTGGAGGACACTTCCCAGCTCCATGAGAAGCAAAAGTTGCAGCTCTCTGCACTCAGGCCTCTGGAACTGCGATCATATCCATCCCAACTTGACAGCAACTGGCTCAAGACAAATGCTTGTCCTTATGGGTGGTCACTTCTACAGCCGTGTGCTCCCAGCTTCTTCAGTCACAGGACGTGGTTGGAAACCCATCACCACCCTGCCCTACTCTGGCTGCCAGGCTGTCAGAGCTCCCTTTCTTTGTGAGCGCAGCAGACTAACAGGGGAGACTGGTACAGAATAGCATGGGGAGCATGGGGTATCCCGCCTTTCCAAAGGGATGCTGTGCCCCACTTCATGGTGTCCAACTTTGTAGTTCCTCCAGAACGTCACTCGCACTCCCAGTGTGATATCAGTCCTTCTGATAGAGGATCAGAAGGGGAAGTGGCATGTTTTAGTGGAAAAGACAGGTTGTGGCTCAGAAAATTCATTCGATCTTGGGTAAGGCACTTCACCCTTTTCAGCTTCAGTCTGGTAACTTTTACTTGCCTGTAAAATCAGAATTGTTGTGGGAATTAAATGACAGAGGGCATGAGAAAGCTTGGCACCTTACCTAATGCATCGGATCAGCTTAAGAAATGGCAGGCTTCTTTCTCTGTCCTTCCTTTCCTGCCTCCCTTCTTTCCCCTCCTTTGTCTCTTCCTCTGGCCATCTCTCCCTCCCTCTCTCCCTCCCTCCCTCCTTCTCTTCCTTCGCTCATATTTATTTCCTTCCTACTAACATTTTCTTCCAACTTCCCTCTCATTCTGGCCTCAGTGAAGCCTGAGGACAGCCATCAGTGGTCACTCTCTTGGGCTCGAAATGGAACAGATCTTCCTGTTCCATCTCTTTCTGATAGTGCCAGTTCCTGCTGAGGACAGAACATTGTCTCCTTTTCTCCCTGCCTCAGGCAGATGGCAGGGAGTGTTGTCTGTTCCTACAAAGGAGCACACTGTCCCCGCTTCTGAGTGTCTCAGTGAGCCCTGTCATGGAAGGCATTGTAGAAGGTGGAACTCTGCACCTGCTTTCTCAGAACACAGGAGCATCCACGACCCTCAGAATCACACCTTTGAGAGTTATCACAGGAAGGGCTCCATGTTTGAATGATCTGTGCACTGGGAACCGAGACCCTGAGGACCAGCCTGTGGTTGTGAGAAGTCCTGCATGTTGCACACTGTGCTTCAGCTGATGGAAGTGGCAGGACTGATTGTCATTGTCCCTGCTTTACAGTCTAGAAAACTGACACCCAGATGGGCTTAGTAATGTAACCAAAATTACATAGTGATTAGGAGGTAGACAAAGGTTACATGCCTGGTCGTGGGAATCCAAGTTCAGTGCTCTTTTATTATGATGTTTTGCCCCTGTATATTAAAAAAAAAAGTAAATTTTCAACTGAATATAGGTAAATATCCCAGGAATTTAATTATACTTTTCTTTCTGGTTCTAGCTTTTGCTTAGCTTCTACCTGAGGATCAACCTCTCCTCTCCCTGCAACAGTTGTTTCTTCTTTTCTGACATTCTGCATTCTTTTTTTTTTTTCTTTTGTCTGAGACTGGGTCTCACTCTGTTCCCTGGGTTGATGCAACCACCGCCTCCTGGGCTCAAGTGATCCCCCCACCTCTGCCTCCCAAGTAGCTGGGACTACAGGCATGCACCACCATGTCCGGCTAATTTATTTATTTGTTTTAGTAGAGACGAGGTTTCATTATGTTGCCCAAACTTGTCTTAAAGTCCTAGGCTCAAACAATCCTCCTGCCTCAGCCTCCCAAAGTGCTGGGATTACAGGCGCAAGCTATCACACCTGGTCACATTCTATATCTTTGTTGGGGGCTGCACTATTAACCCATTATTCGTGCAAAACCTGTAATCACCCTGAACTCTTACTACTCCTAAATCCCCCACACACTTTCCCTGCCACATGCAATTAACTCCAGGACCTGTACCTTGTCTTAATAAATACCTCTTGCATCTGCTCCTCCTCCCTATACCAACTGCGCTCCCATCTACTGCTCTGACTCAGGATCTTCTTCACCCAGTAATGTGCGACGATCTCAAACTGTTTGCCTTTCTGAGGTGTTTTCTGTAAATCTGTGCTCCATGCATTGGTGAGAAGATCTTTCAACACCACAATGGATATGTTCAATGGCCACTCAGTTCCTCAAGGGAGAAGCTCTTTATGAGAAAATGTCTCTGAGCCAGGCACGGTGCCACAGTCTTCGCATGCAATGGCTCTAAGTCACAAAGTAACTCTATAAAGGAAGTTTTATTGTTCAGTTTCACAGCTAGAAGCTAGCAGAGCTAGACCTCCAGCACAGGTGTGTCTGACTGCACAACAGGGCTTGCTTCGTATCCCACACAACCGCCCAGATAACATCTAGTCTCCTTAATATCAAATGCAGCCCCATCTCCTGCCTCCAGACACCCCTCATGCTCTGCTCTCCAGGCACATCCCCCTTCCTGAAATTCACTCATCTCCCCACATGGTTTTGTGTTCCACAGCTCCATTTGTGCCCTTCTGTCTGCCTAGGATGCCTCCCCTGTCCACCTGTCCCCACAACCCCCTCTCAGCTACAGGGCTAAGATTAGCACCCAGGATTATCTCACTCCAGTCTTTTCTCCTTTCCACTGCGGTGCCCTGCCTCCCACATGGACCATTTTCACTTCATTCTAGGTTAGGATGCTGTAATTGGCATAGACCAGGCTGGAGAAACACCATCAGGGAATGCTTCAGTTGGTAGTTAATATAAAGGGATAGGTCTCTGTTGGCTTCTTGTGGAAAATTATTTCAAGGGTTGATTTTTAAATGTAAGAGAAACAGGACTTGATTCCCTGGTCAGACTAATTACTGCATTCCTGAGTCATACTGATGAGATGGCTTCAGAAAAACAACAGTTCCCCCACTGAGCCACAGGTCAAGGAGTTCTGGGTGTTTTCACAGAAGGTTATTGTTTTTCGGGGTGGGGGGTGTTATTGATGGGTTGGAGTGTGCTGTTTCTTGAGGAATAAAATTATTGCAATTAATCTGTTTAGAACTTCTGTGTGTGGGGGGATGTTATTTCTCAGCATTGAGTGACTCAATGAAAAACAGAATATTTGTGGTACACGTGCCCCATGCTGTCAGGCTCATCAATACCAAGTTTGAAGAGAAAAAATTAATAATAATTATCAGGAAAAAAGAAGGCTGACTTTTTAAAAAAGTTATTAAGGGTGAAAGTGCTGGCTGCTGATCTAGGCCTCTGAATTTAGAACACAGGATGAGCCCAGCTGTGACGGGGCAGGATCCTGAGTGTGGGATCTAGGTTCTGTCCCTCACACGTGGGTAGATTGTGAGACCAATATGGAGTCAGGGGACCTGAAGCTGGGTAGGGTCTGCAGCTGAGCTACTGGGGACTTTCTGGTGTCTTTTAGCCTCCCTGGGACTCACATTCATTTTCTGCAAAATGAGGGTATTGAGCCAATTCGCTGTTTCCTAATAATCACTGTTTTCTTGTAATTACACACCACTGTTCTCTTAAAGCTTTTCTCTCCAGTTAATTAAAATCAACCCTGTTTTAAGACTTTGCCATTTATGAAAGAACAATATCCTTAAATCACGGCTTTGATTTGCTAATAACATGTTTTCTAATTCACTCTGTATCAGTCAGAGGGTCCTTGGTTGACAGCAATTGAAAATCTTCCAGCCATCTTAAAGAGAGTGAGATCTTATTGGAGAGATTCTGGGGGCTCAGGTAACTTTAGAGGCTAGAAGATCAGGCTTGAAGGCTGTAGGTATTGAAGCTGTCCTGGCTGAGCAGACAACAAAACCATTGCAGTGGTCCTATAGCATAAGCACTCTGGTCTCTGTGAAAACACCACTGACATACCACTGCCACTGCAGTGAATGTGGCCATCAGGCAGCCATGCCACCATGTCATCTGTCTGCTCAGAACTCAAAATCCTGGGGATAGTCTCTGGTTGGCCAAGCTCAAGTCACACTTGCACCCTGCCTACCTTGGGACAGGTATGAGGAGGATGAAAATCTGGCCCCTTTGACTTCTATAGGTAGCCAAGGATCCTCAGGAGGACACAGGATGGGAGACTCCCTAATAGAGAGAACAAGATGCTAAAGGAAGACAGATTGAATGGTGGCTAGTCAAAAGGTGCAAATAAATAAAAAACTCTCCAAAACAAAAAATAAGTATTTCTTGCACTCATTAAGATGAATGCATAAGTATGAAAATAAAAAGTTTGTCTGTGTACCAGAACGTCATAAACTCATGTACCAACCCTGTGTACCACTCTGTAGGAAGCGCTGACCCATTGATCTCTAAGGACCCTGCAGCTTTGGCTTTTATTATGCACTGTGAATACTTCCATCTTGGAAAGTATAGACTCATGCGTATCTTTCTGTGGAACACTGACCTTTGCTCTTTTTGTTTGATTTCCATGGTAGCTATTCTTTACTTGATGCTTCAGAACCTGTATAGAGCCCTTGTTTTACTCTTTTAGGTTGACCTTCCACTTCCACTTCATTTTTGATGTGTTCAGAATGTCATGCACACACACATCTTTGCATTTTACTAGGATAAGTAGCAAGCAGTTGAAATGGCAGAAAGGAACCTGAACCTTCCAAATGACCTTGATATCCTGCCATCTTTTTTTCACTGTGTAGCTTTCTGGAATTCTCCAGGCCATATCAGGAGTGTATATTCTCAATGTTCAAGATTGAGCCTTACACAAGCATTCCAGAGACAACATGTTCTGCATAGGGCATCAGAATCATCCAGCTAAGTCAGAGTTCATTCCACTCTTCCTAAACACGTATTTGGCACACCCTGTTAAACTACCCTAAACCTCATCAAATAAATGTTAGTCTTGGAAGAAATCTTAGTGATAATCCTGTTCAACTGTATTGATAATGCAAGTGAGACTTCCAAGAGAAGGGTACGCTGAGCCTAAAATATTTTAGAGTCCCTTATGAAACCCATTATGGAAGTTCTAGTTCAAGTAACAGGTTGCCTTTTTCCTCTCTAACAGATCCCATTTCTTCTGCCAGGGAAGGCCACTCCACAGTTACCTGATACTTTATGCAGAAACATGAAATAAGATTCTTTCTATAGATGGAATTCTGGCTCCACAGAAATTAAATGCATCTAAAAGCATAGTTCCTTATCCATAAATGATAAGTAATTCCCATGCAGGTGTATAAGCATAGCATGCACATCTATACATGGTAAAGGGAGAAAATAAATGAGTCCAAATATGTGATGTTTTGTTACAGAAGTTAATACCAAAGGTCAAAATCCAAAGTATGGTTGGGAAGAAGAAGATTAGCAGGTGATCTGTTAACTATCCTTTTTAAGCTGGATAATTTCAAGGAGAGATGAATGAAGGAGAATGAGAAGGAGAGTAGGGAGGAGGAGGAGGAAGAAAAAGATGAAGAAGAAGGAGTAGGAGGGGAAGGAAGGAAGATGAGGAGGAAGAAGAAGAGAAGGAGGAAGAAGCAAAGGAGGAGGAATAAGAAGAGAAAGAAGAAGAAAAGGAGGAAGAACAGGAGGAGCAGAACTAAGGGTAAAAAAGGAGTTAGCCTGGTCAAATATTGGAAATATTCTATTCAAATTTCTGATGTTTTTTACTGATTGAATACTAATAAGAGAATCCTTATCAATAGAATTCTTTCAGCAGGATATACTTGATCAATTGGTATGGTAAACAAACCTCAAATTCATAGATTTCTGGAGCATGGTCTGCTATAAAGTGTCAGTTTCAGGCATTTAGTTATCAGAGTATAAAATGGATACATTTCATGCTTAAAAGTTACCCTTGGGTCAGTGACAAACGATCTGCATCACTTAGAAGCCCCATGTGTTATAAATCAGGGCACATCCTGATGTGATGCAAAAGAACCCAAGAGGCAGCATTGGTGGTCCAAGACTTCTCACGCTTGATCTGCATGTTACATAAAAGCAGAATAGCTTTTTCATGTTATTACCAAAGTTTGATACTGAATAAGATCGCTAATTCTTTTGAGTCTGATTCGATAATTCAACCCTTTGTGCAACCTTAACAGCAAATGTGGTAGAAGGCAAACATGGTCACAAACTCTTGCCCTTCCTTGATTTCCTTGTCCCTCTTGCCTCACCATATCTCCTCTTCTACCTCTGCGCTCAGCCATGTGACTTGCCTTGGACGTTAGCGATTGTGACACAAGAGAGAACTGAAAAGCACTGGGCAGCAGCAGTTACTTACTTTTGCTGCTGCTGGAAACCTGTGACATGTTAACAAAGCTGGACTAGCTGGTGGGAGGATAAGAGATCCTATGGACAAGAGACAAGTACTTTAACTGAGGCTCCTCTAGACCACCAGCCCCGACAACTGGTAGAGTCCCAAGAAAAAGAGACTTGCTGGTCAGTGTTCTTGAAGCCAATAGTATGACACCAGATTTTGAGAAAAGAAAAGCTTTTTATGGCAAATTGACTAATAAGGAGACAAGATTTTAGCTCAAATCTCTTCTTGTGCTGGCTTTAGGTCTGTAATTTGACTAGAAAAGGTTTAGCATGTGTTCTGAGATTAGCAGGTGATTGGTGGAAGGAAGGAGGAGGTATGGAAAGCTCCTGGGCATGAGCCATTATCTCTTCATGCTATCTGATGGGCCATGTGCAGATTCAGGGGGAATTAGTATGAAACACGTGGTGGAATTTCAGGCTGGGATGTCAGCAAGCTTGCTCTGTGCAGACTTCAGCTCCCCTCATCGGTTCTAACAGATTCCAGCTAATTTTATTGTCTTAGGAGGGAGTTTCAGCATGTTAGCAACTTGTTCCTTTTTTTCTTTCAGTCTGCCATCCTGTAAACTCAATAATTTTTGCTAGTTACTGGTTTCTTTAACTCTTTGGGGCATGGTTTAAGTGCGACATGACAGATGTATGAGTGAGTCAGCCCAGCCCGATTTCTGCCCTACAGAATCATGAGCTAAATAAATGGTTGCTTTAAGCTACTACATTTTGGGAGTGTTTTGTCACAAAGAAAAAGCCAACTGACAGTATATTTAAAATTACTGCAGCCAGATTCTAACCTTCTTCTCACAACCCTCCCATTCCTACTGCTTGTTCCTCCTCTATTTGGGATCAGGGCTCAAAAACCAGTGACCAAGGGCCAGCCAATGTGTCCCATGAAGACATAATTCTAAGCCAAGATTCACTGCAGAGACCCACTTGTTGTTTATGTTCAATGTACATCTGTTGCTTCAGGGTTCCTGCCATACTAACTGCTAAATATTTTCAGTATCAGTCCTGGTCCTGTGAACATGTTTTGTTTTATTCACAAAGTATAAAGCTGAAGACTTTCCATGGAAACCTGGATTTATGGCTTTTCTGAAAAAGGGCATAGGGAAGGTCTGGGAATGTTGGGCTAGGATTGGGCAGGAATGACCTGGAGCTGAGAAGTGACTGCTCATCATCCAGACAGGATATGTGCTACCAGTTCTTCACTGTCCCAGCATTCCTGGGTATAGCATGCTTGTTTCACCTATGCATGTTACCTGCCTGGCCTTAGAGGAAGTTGGTTGTGTGCATGACACATTGGCTAGCATTGGTTTTAGGGTGTAACCATGTACTGTCATGTTTTTACACATTCTGGTCTCATTGCCTGGAATGTGTATCTCCTTGGACACTTTACTGAACCTCTGCAAATTCTTCAAAATTTAACTTAAACGCCTTCTGCTCTATGAAATCTTCTACATTTCTCTCAATAAGGCTGGTTCTCTTTCCTCTGTGCTCCATATGACTTTCCATAAGGCTCTAATCTCTACTAGAGCCTTAGCCTTATATTTATCAGCATTGTTTAAAAACTGCCTGAACAACTATCATATGACCTCCTTGAACATAGGACTACCCTCTTCCCCTATTTACTCCTTGGGTAGGGCATATGGCAGGGCCCCTAATACCTGTGATGGATTAAGGAATCAACCAACTAGACATTCTGGCTGAACATCAGAGAATAAATTCACTGCAATTTGTATTTTGTGTAAAACCAAATTTATGATTCTCTATGACACACTCTCTGAAGACTTCTTTATAATCAACAATGTTCTGCTTTGATTTTAAAGAACTTTTGGTTTTAGGACAAGCAGCATATAAAGGAAATAAAAATTGTTTCAAGTATGAGAAAATCTGAGTCAAGTATGTTTGAAGAAGTGTGTTCAAAGGAACCAAAAGGCTGTTGGCACCAGAATTATCCATAAAGCTCCCTGACTTCCTAGTAAAAGAGAGTCCACATTGACTAGTTTCTGTAAGGACAGCCTAGACAACACTTTGGTAGCAATCCACAGATCTAAGCTACCTGAAAGCAAGCAAACGTACTGCTTTGTTTATGCTACATGAACACCATGGTGGAGAGAGTGATCAGTTCATCTTGGCCATTCAGGGAACTGTGCAAATGGAGGCTCCATCTCAACTTATGCTTCTATGACCCATACACTGGCTTTTCAAAGTGTCACCTTAAAGGGACACGTATCATTTTTGTTCCTATTTGGTTGGTTAAAGTAGGGCATATTGCCAGGCCTAATTTCAACAGGGCAAGGAAGAGGAATTCTTCCACATGCCAGAAAAGAGACAAGTTGGGAGGCCGAGGTGGGTGGATCACGAGGTCAAGAGATCGAGACCATCCTGGTCAACATGGTGAAACCCCGTCTCTACTAAAAATAGAAAAATTAGCTGGGCATGGTGGTGCATGCCTGTAGTCCCAGCTACTCGGGAGGTTAAGGCAGGAGAATTGCTTGAACCCAGGAGGCGGAGGTTGCGATGAGCTGAGATTGCGCCATTGCACTCCAGCCTGGGTAACAAGAGTGAAACTCCATCTCAAAAAAAAAAAAAAAAAAAAAAAGGAAAAGAGACAAGTTAGAATATTTGCGAACAAACAAGTGCCTACAGAAATCAGTGATTTTACAAAGGACCTTCAGTTTTCAAAATGCATCATCATTATCTACCTGCCAATGACCCCCACAGATGGATTTAAAGTAAAATTTTACTTCTATTAGCTGAATTCAGGTGCTTCTCCACAGTTGTTTCAGAATGCAGACTCTTGTTTCAAACCGCCACAAATAAACAGAATAGGAGAAGAAACCTGACTCCACCTCCAGATTATACCCACTCTTGCAGACACATCAGCAGTCCATGGCAGTATAGGATGGAAAGGCGGTATCTGGGGGGACATTGGGTGCTGTGGAGGCACAGGAGAGGGACACCAAACTGTACTGGGGGTAGCTGAGCCTCATGAGTGGAATCAAGAAAGATGTAGGGCTTGGGCAAGATCTTGAAAGGTCCATTGCTGTTTGCCTATTGGACAGGGGTGGAGAAGATACAAAGTCCCAGAGGAGAGGGATATGGATGAGGTCCTCAGGTTCATGACAGAATGCCTTCATGAGAAGGAAATTATTTACATACATGACCTTGAGCAAGTGCCTTCCTCTTTTTGATCTGTCTCCTGCTCTACTAAACAGAGATTATAATCAAAATCCCATTTTTATAAATAGAACTTGACAATTTGATCCTAAAATTTGCCAAGAGTATAAATTAGTAGAAATAGCTAAGAGTATTTCAAATAAGAAATACAATGTATCAACTTGCCTTATCATAAGTAAAATAATCATATTCTAGAGATATAGGAATTAAGTTTACACAAAACCTGGCATTATACAAAGAATGGCCAAATCAATTAAAAGAACAAAAAAGATAGTCCAGAATTCAATCTGTGGTATTTGAGAATCTGTGATAAGAGTTTCACTTCAAATCAGTCAGAAAAGAAGCAACAATTTAAGAGACAGTGTTGACAATTTAATAACTATTGAAAAAGTTATCTTTTAAATTCACATTATATATAAAAATAATATGCAGATATATTAAATGTTTTAAAAATGAAATTTAGAAAGTCTTATAATAAATATAGAAAAATAAATTTCTTACCTTAAGTTGGAAATATTGTCCTATAGAAGGTTTAAAATTCTTGACACCATAGACAAAAGACTTGCATGTTTGATTATAAAACTTTTTAGTATCTTTTTGTGGGAGAAAATATAACAAATTCAAAGAAAAGTGACAGAGTAAGAAAAATATGGCAATATATGCGAAATAAATGATCAACAATCAGAATATACAAAAACTACTTGTGATCAATTATTAAACATCTTCATGGAAAAACAGACATAGAATATAAGAGGACAATTAATCTGAGTTACATAAAAGGCTAATAAACATGAAAAAATTCTCAACTCCACAAGATATCGAGGGCACATGCATGGAAATAAAAATATACAATTTGTATTAAATTGGTAAAAAATAAATAAAAGGCTAGTTCTTTAAATCCAGTCATGCCTACATTGCTTGAAAATGGATATTCTCATTAAGTGAAAAAAATTCAAACTGATAGAAAGATGGGCTATGAAGGGACATCACCTGGGACTGCAGCCTGCCCTGTGTGACTTTAGGCAAGTTTCTGAACCTCTCTTTGCTTGATTTTTCCCATCCATAACAGTGCTTATATTACAGAATTATTGTGGAATTAAATATGGTAATCCATGGAAAATGCTGAGAATAGCACCTGGCCCATCGTGAGTACTCAGTGATAATTAGCTTTTATTTTTCCACTGTCAGTGAGAGTATCAAAATTAGAAATGCATATGTAACTTCATTTATAGAAATCTGTCATACAGAAATAACACTCGTGAGCATAAATTTCGATCTACAATAATAACCATTTCAATATTTGTGATGGTAAAATGTTGAAAACAACATAGCTATTAATTAAAAGGAGAGGAATCACTTAAATTTTGCCTACCTCCTCTTTTTATAGTAAGTTGCATTTATTTTATGCAATAGTTTACAAAGAATGAGACAGAACCCTATTTATTAAGATAGAAGGATCACTAAATATATATTATTATATAAAAAACAAAATAGGCTGGGCATGGTGGCTCATGCTTATAATTATGGCACTTTGGGAGGCCGAAGTCTGAGGATTGCTTGAGTCCAAGGGTTCAAGACCAACCTGGGCAACATAGTGAGATTCTGTCTGTACAAAACAAACAAACAAATAAACAATTAGTTGGGCATGGTAGCAAATGCCTGTTGTCCCAGCTACTTGGGAGGCTAAGATGAGAGGATTGCTTGAATCCGGGAGAATGAGGCTGCAGTGAGCCCTGATTGCATCACTGCACTACAGCATGGGCAACAGAGCACGACGCTGCCTCAAACAGTAAAATAAAATAAATAAATAAGTCAGATCAATTTGAATAATATAATCTCTGGAAATCATTTCAAATATAATATTTGTAAATACGTTGAATTTTTTTAAAGAAAGAGTCACATTGGACTGTTAGTAGTAGTTACTTTTGGGGAAGAGGATGTACTGGATGATGGTGAAAGCAGATTTAAATTTTACCTTCATTAGTATTTTTTTAAAATTTTTTTATTTCAATAGGGTTTTGGGAAACACTTAGGTGGTGGTTGGTTACATGAATAAGTTCTTTAGTCGTGATTTGTGAGACTTTGGTGTCCCCATAAGCCGAGCAGAGTACACTGCACCCAATGTGTCGTCTTCTATCCTTCACCACTCCCCACCATTTCCCAGGAGTCCCCAAAGTTCAGTGTATCATTCTTATGCCTTGGTGTCTCATAGCTTAGCTCCCTCATATAAGTGAGAACATGTGATGTTTGATTTTCCGTTCCTGAGTTACTTCACTTAGAATAATAGTCTCCAATTCCATCCAGGTTTTTGTGAATGTCATTATTTTGTTTTTTATGGCTGAGTAGTAGTTCATGGTGTGAATATATACATACCACATTTTCTTTATCCACTCATTGATTAATGGGCATTTGGGCTGGTTTCATAGTTTTGCAATTGCAAATTGTGCTGCTATAAACTTGCGTGTGCCACTATCTTTTTTGTATAATGACTTATTTTCCTTTGGATAGATACCTAGCAGTGGGATTCCTGGATCAAATAGTAGATCTACTTTTAGTTTTTTAAGGAATCTCTACACTGTTTTCCATAGTGGTTGTATTAGTTTGCATTCCCATCGCACTGGCAAAGTGTTCTCTTTTTGCTGCATCCATGTGAACCTCTATTATTTTTTAGTTTTTTGATGATGGCCATTCTTGCAGAAGTGAAGTGGTATTGCACTGTGTATTTTATTTTCATTTCCCTGATAATTAGTGATGTTGAGCATTTTTCCATAGGTTCTTGGCCATTTGTTTATCTTCTTTTGAGAATTATCGATTCATGTTCTTAGCCACTTTTTGATGGGTATTTTTTTTTCTTGATGATTTGTTTGAATTCTTTGTAAATTCTGGATATTAGTCCTTTGTTGGATATATAGATTGTGAAGATTTTCTCCCACTCTGTGGATTGTGTGTTAACTCTGCTGATTATTTCTTTTACTGTGCAGAAGTTTTTTAGTTTAATTAAACGATTTACCTTTGTTTTTATTGCATTTGCTTTTAGGTTCTTGATCATGAAGGCTTTGCCTAAACCAAAGTGTAGAAGGGTTTTTCTGATGTTATGTTCTATAATATTTATGTTCTCAGATCTATATTTAAGTCTTTGATCTAACTTGAGTTGATTTTTATACAAGGTGAGAGACAAGGATTCAATTTCATTCTTCTACCTTGGCTTTCCAATTATCTCAGCACCATTTGTTCAACAGGGTATCCTTTCCGCACTTTATGTTTTTGGTTGCTTTGTTGAAAATCAGTTGATTGTAAGTATTTGGTTTATTTCTGGGTTCTTTATTCTGTTCCATTGGTCTGTATACCTATTTTTTATACTAGTATGATGCTGTTTCAGTGACTATGGCCTTATAGTATAGTTTGAAGTCAGGTAATGTGATACCTCCAGATTTGTTCTTTTTTGCCTAGTCTGGCTTCAGCTATGCAGGATCTGTTTTCATTCCATATAAATTTTAGGATAGTTTTTCTAGTTCCATGAAGAATGATAGTGGTATCTTGATGAGAATTGCATTGAATTTGTTGATTGCTTTAGGAAATATGGTCATTTTCACAATATTGATTCTATGTATCCATAAGCCTGGGATGTGTTTCCATTTGTTTGTGTCATCTATGATTCCTTTCAGCAGTATTTTGTAGTTTTCCTTGTAGAGGTCTATTAGGTTAGATTTGGTTAGGTTTATTCCCAAGTGTTTTATTTCTTTTTCTTGAAGCTATTGTGAAAGGGGTTGAGTTCTTGATTTGCTTCTCTGCTTGGTTGCTGCTAGTGTGTAGCAGAACTACAGGTTTGTGTATATTAATTTTGTATCCTGAAATTTTGCTGAATTCGTTTACCAGTTCTATGAGCCTTTTGGATGAGTCTTTAGGGTTTTCTAGGTATACAATTATATCATCAGCAAATAGTAACAGTTTTACTTCCTCTTCACTGATTTGGATGCCCTTTATCTGATTGCTTTGGCTAGGACGTCCCGTACTATGTTGAATAGAAGTGGTGAAAGTGGGTATCTTTGTCTTGTTCTAGTTCTCATGGGGAATGCTTTGAACTTTTCCCCGTTCAGTATAATTTTGCCTGTGTGTTTGTCATAGATGGCTTTTATTACCTTAAGGTATGTTCCTTCAATGCTGATTTTGCTAAGGGTTTTAATCATAAAGCGATGCTGGATTTTATCTAACACTTTTTCAGCATCTATTGAGATGATCGTGTGATTTCTGTTTTTAATTTTTTATATGATATATAACATTTATTGACTTACATATGTTAAACTATCCCTGCATTGCTGGTATGAAACACACTTGATTATGGTGGATTATCTTTTCAGTATGCTGTTGAATTCCGTTCACTAGTATTCTTGCCTCTATGTTCATCAGGGATATTGGTTTGTAGTGTTTGATTTTTGTTACGTCATTCCCTTGTTTTGGTCTAAGAGTGATACTGGCTTCATAGAATGATTTAGGGAGGATTCTCTATTTCTTTATCTTTTGGAATAGTGTCAATAGAATTGGTACCAATTCTTCTTTGAATGTCTGATAGAATTCAACTGTGAATCCATCTGGTCCTGGACTTTT
>NW_016107328.1:1260700-1278313 GCF_001604975.1 Cebus imitator | reverse complement strand
CAGCTGTGAATTTCTCTGGTCCTGGACTTTTTTTTTTGGCAATTTTTAAATTACTATTTCAATCTTGCTGCTTGTTATTGGTCTGTTCAGAGATTCTATATCTTCCTGGTTTAATCTAGGAGGGTTGTATATTTCCAGGAATTTATCCATATCCCCTAGGTTTTCTAGTTTATGCATGTGAAGGAATAATCTTTTGTATTTCTGTGGTATCAGTTGTCCTATCTCCCTTTTCATTTCTAATTGAGCTTATTTGGATCTTTTCCCTTCATTTCTTGGTTAATCTTACTAATGGTCTATCAATTTTATTAATCTCTTCATAGAACCAGCTTTTTGGTTATCTTTTCTATTGTTTTTATTGTTTCAATTTCATTTAGTTCTCCTCTGATATTTGTTACTTCTTTTCTTCTGCTGGGTTTGGGTTTGGATTGTTCTTGTTTCTCCAGTTGAATAAAGTGTGACCTTACATTGTCTGTATGTGCCCTTTCAGAGTTTTTGATGTAGGCATTTAATGCTGTGAACTTTCCTCTTAGCACCACTTTTGCTGGATCTCAGAGGTTTTGATAGGTTGTGTCACTATTATCGTTCAGTTCCAATAATTTTTTAATTTTTGTCTTGATTTCATTGTTGATCTAATGATCATTGGAACAGGTTATTTAATTTCCAAATGTGCATGGTTTTGAGGGTTTTGTTTTTTGGAGTTGATTTCCAATTTTGTTCCTCTGTGGTCTGAGAGAGTACCTGATATAATTTCAATTTTCTTAAGTTGCAGCCATGGATACTAGCACCTGCTCCAGTGGAGGTAGGAGGGGAGAAAAGTGAACCCTGTGAGGGTCCTTGGTTGTATTTTTGTTAAGTGTGCTGCTTTTGTGTTGGTTGGCCTCCAGCCAGGAGGTGACGCTTTCAAAAGCACATCGGTTGCAGTCCTATAGGGAGGATGCAAACTTGCCTCGGACACCTGGTTCAGTATTTAGGTTTCTTAGGCAGTGGGCAGGGCCGTAGACCTTCCAGGAGATTATTACCTTTGTCTTTGGCTACCAGGGCAGGTAGAGAAAGAACACCACATGTGGGGAAGGATAGGCATGTCTGAGCTCAGCCTCTCCTTGGACAGGGCTTGCTGCAGCTTCTCTGGGGGATGGGGATATAGTTCCAAGTCCAGTGGAGCTATATTCCCAGGGGAATTATGGCTGTCTGTGCTGGCTTATACGGGTTGCCAGAAGAGTGGGGGAAAGCTGGCAGTCACAGGTCTCACCCCCACCCCCATGCAGCCTGCAGTCCCAGAGGCTGGTCTGACTTTCACTGTGCTCCCCCAACAGCACTGAATCTATTTCCAGGTAGTTGGTGAACAGGGCTCAGAACTTGCCCCAGTCCATGAATTTCCCCATTGAGAAAGCAAGCAGACCCACAATTTTCTGGCATCTCAGGGAGACTGCAGCAGTGATCTAGTTCCTTCAAAGGGTCTGCGGATTCTCTCAGCTTTCCTGGTTTGTCCCTGTGATAGTTCTTGGAGCAAAAGTTCACAATGTGAGTCTCCACACGCTGCTCTGTGCATCCAAGCAGGAACTGCCAGCTAGTCCTGCCTCCTATCCACCATCTTAATCCTAGTATTTGTATTTTTGTACAATATGTATTTCACTGGGCACTTTAAAAACAGTATTTTTGATTGGGCATGGTGGCTTATGCCTGTAATCCCAGCTACTCAGGAAGCTGAGGCAGGAGAATCACTTGAAGCCGGGAGACAGAGGTTACAGTGAGCCAAGATTGCGCCATTTCAGTCCAGCCTGGGTGACAGAGTGAGACTCCATCTAAAAAAAAAACGTTTTCAGGATCATAAATCAAGCAGCAGAAAGGAGAGGGGAGGGGAAAAGAAAGGAGAGAATAAAGCTAAAGAGATGTCAGCTTCTCTGAAAAGACATTTAGCCCTTGTGCCCATGCCTCAGGCTAGCTTCTCTTAGAAACTCAGAAGTTTTCTTTCCATGCATTCCATCCCTCCTGTGACCTTCCAGGAGAGTAAGATCTCAGCAAGGCCCTCGTCTGTTGTTGATATCTCCATCCTGGGGCTGCCAGGGGCAGTATGTTTAGTTGTTTACATGCTGAGAGACACAGCCTTTATTTGGCAGGAAGTGTGAACAAACAGACCTGAGGCAATTTCTTTCCTTCACTACCTCTTCCTACAATAACTGTTACTCTCCCCTTCCTTCCATCCTTCTCTCTCAGAGAGCTTTAATGTCAAGAACATCAAGTCGGGATCACAGTTCTGGGTGTGAGTCATGGTTTCACTACTGGCTAGCTCTGTGACATTCTGCCTCAGTTTCTTCATCTGTGAAATGGGACAAAGTCCTTGTCATCTCTTCCAGTGTGCAGTCAGTTCAGGTAAATGTATCAACGTCCTGAATTCAGTGAAATGCATCACACCTTTTCTGATGATAGGTGCAGCAGCTGCAGAAATGGCTAAGACAAAGTTTGTGGGAAGCGTTAAATGAGTCAGTGCGGAATAATGACCAAGGCGTGGGATTTTGTTCCAGAGGACACTCTGTCCATGTTCAGGACCTATGCTTTCCTGATCCATGGGGTTAGGTTGACACCCTGGAGAGCACTGTGGTACAGGGACGGCTGTGGCATGTGTGTGTCTTTGTCCAACAACCCATGGCAGAAATCATGAATCAACCCGTCATCTCAGGGTTCTCCTCAACACAGGGCACCTGGAAGCCACTGACCATCAGGCAGAAGCCGAACCTACATGCTATTACAGGAAAAAATCAGCACAGCTTTGGAGTAAAACTAATGTGGTTTGAATCTGGTTCATCTGAAACCAGATTGAGCAAGTTTGACAATCGCCTAAATGAAATTATTCATCCACATCTGTATAAAGAATATATTTCTGCCTACCTCCCAGGTTTCTTGTGATAATCAAACAAAACTAAATATCATGGAAGTACATATACATAATACTCCTTTTCTTTCTTTTTTTTCCTCCAAGATGGAGTGTTGCTGTGTCACCCAGAGCTGCAGTACAGTGGCCCAATCTCAGCTCACTGCAACTTCTGCCTCCCGGCTTCAAGAAATTCTCCTGCCTCAGCCTCCCAGATAGCTGGGATTACAGGCATGCGCCATGACGCCTGCCTAATTTTTGTATTTTTAGTAAAGATGTAGAAATGGGGTTTCACCATGTTGGCCAGTCTGGTCTCGAACTCCTGATGTGGTGATCCGCCTACCTCAGCCTCCCAAAGTGCTGGAATTACACGCATGAGCCACTGTGCCCGGCCGGTAGTACTCGTTTTCTACCCCTGCCCTGCCAATTATAAACAGGCCTTCACTCTGACTCTCAGTTTTGACCATCTGTAAAATATTATTAATAGTGTTGTTCTCACAAGTTTGTTTTTGAGTTTCAAAGTGCTGCCCCTTGGGTATGATAACTCTCAATTATATCCAGGTAAGAACGTAAAAGTCTTGGCCTTCTTTTGTAAAGTGTCTGTTCATATCCTTTGTCCACTTTTGAATGGGCTTGTTAGTTTTTTTCTTGTAAATCTGTTTTAGTTCTTTGTAAATTCTGGATATCAGCCCTTTGTCAAATGGGTAAACTGCAAAATTTTTTTCCCATTCTGTTGGTTGCCAATTCACTCTAATGACTGTTTCTTTTGCTGTGCAGAAGCTGTGGAGTTTGATTAGGTCCCATTTGTCTATTTTGGCTTTTGTTGTCAATGCTTTTGGTGTTTTGGTCATGAAGTCCTTGCCTACACCTATGTCCTGACATACATGAGGCCAACAAACATATGAAAAAATCCTCATCATCACTGGTCATCAGAGAAATGCAAATCAAAACAACATTGAGATACCATCTCACGCCAGTTAGAATGGCGGTCATTAAAAAATCTGGAGACAACAGATGCTGGAGAGGATGTGGAGAAATAGGAACACTTTTGCACTGTTGGTGGGAGTGTAAATTAGTTCAACCATTGTGGAAGACAGTGTGGCGATTCCTCAAGGACCTAGAAATAGAAATTCCATTTGACCCAGCAATCCCATTACTGGGTATATATCCAAAGGATTACAAATCGTTCTACTATAAGGACACGTGCACACGAATATTCATTGCAGCACTGTTTACAATAGCAAAGACCTGGAACCAACCCAAATGCCCATCGATGATAGACTGGATAGGGAAAATGTGGCACATATACACCATGGAATATTATGCAGCCATCAAAAATGATGAATTTGGGTCCTTTGTAGGGACATGGATGAACCTGGAAACCATCATTCTCAGCAAACTGACAGAAGAGCAGAAGATCAAACACCGCATGTTCTCACTCATAGGCGGGTGTTGAACAATGAGAACACATGGACACAGGGAGGGGAGCACTACACACTGGGGTCAGTTGGGGGAAAATAGGGGAGGGATGGTGGGGAGTGGGGAGCTGGGGAGAGATAGCAAGGGGAGAAATGCCAGATGTAGGTGATGGGGAGGAAGGCAGCAAATCACACTGCCACGTGTGTACCTATGCAACAATTTTGCATGTTCTTCACATGTACCCCAAAACCTAAAATGCAATAAAATAAATAAATGGGGGGGAAAAAAGTCTTGGCCAGGTGTAGTGGCTCACATCTGTAATTTCAGCACTTTAGGAGGCAGGCAGATCACTTGCTGTCAGGAGTTTGAGGCCAGCCTGGCCAACATGGTGAAACCCAGTCTCTACTAAGAATATAAAAATTAGCCAGGTGTGGTGGGGTTGACCTGTAATCCCAGCTACTCCGGAGGCTGAGGCAGGAGATTCGCTTGAATCTGGGAGGCAGAGGTTGCAGAGAGCTGAGATCACACCATTGCACTCCAGTATGGGCAACAGAGTGAGACTGTGTCTCAACAAATAAATGAATAAAAGTCCTGACTCACCCTCATCACTGTCCTCTGTGCACAATTAAACAAATGTGCCCCCAGCTGAAGTTCTGGCTTTTCTAAGTTTCCCTTCTATCCTCTCCCCAATTTTAAGAATCAGTCAGCATAATTTGGGGAAGGGTCATTACATCCAAGCAAACCAAAGAGATATATCTTGATCCAGCGTGTGTGTGTGTGTGTGTGTGTGTTGGGGTGGGGTGGGTGGAGAGGGGAAAGGTGAATTAATGCATTCAGTAGCAGCCCCAACCACCTCCTCCTAGTTTTCTCCACCCTGGGAAGTGGAAGTGGAGGCCAGAGCCCAGATGTTCTTTAGAACTCTTGGGGGTCCGGTTTTCCCTCAGCCCCTTCAGGACCTTTAGTACCTCAGGGAATAAATGTTCCCACTCTGCATGCCTTGGGAAGGAAGAGAGCTGATATGTCTCAAAGGTTTCCCCAGCTATTTCCTCTTCCCCATTGGATCCCACCAGGGCCTGACCAGGGCTCCTAGGGCACAAAATTTAAAGGAGACCTCACTCTCAGCCTCCTGCAAGTGCCTATCCTGCACTCAAGAGTGAGAGCTTCCTTAAATGCCATACTCCTTGCTTGCCTATCCACCCTGCTCCTGAAAGCATAGAAAGAGTTGAATAGAAGCATGAAATGTTAGATGGGAGTGTTTGAAGGAGTGTGCTTTAGAGTTGGGCCCTCCCATTTCAAATTCCAACACCACCACCACTTGAGTTGTGGGACTTCTTGTAATTTAACTATACAGTTTTTTTCCCATCAGTAAATTGGAGATAATAATAGTACTACTTTCATACTCATGCTGTGAGGATTACATTAGGGACCACACTTACATAACCAAGGAAGCATTAGTAAGAATAAAAGAACAATTTTTATTAGGCTGTATAATACTGAAAATAATAGGGATCCTGGGGAAGTGAAAGAGAACATATTCCTACCAGGTGGCTGGTCCTATGGTAGGTGACTTATAGAAGTTTTTTCATGTTAAGCCTCAAAAATCTTCTCTATATCACAATGAACCCACTTCTAAATGTTAAGACATAAAGGCCACAAAGGATAAGGAACTTGGCCCAAGATGTTCGATGGATACGAGGAGGTCGCAGTAGTTGAACTCATGTCCCTGAAATTCCAGCTCATGTCTGCTCTTTCCTTCGGCCGTAAAGCCATCTTAGCTTGGAATCCTTGCACTAGGTGCATGGTACCTCAGCTGGCTCTTCATTAGGATCATCTGTGTGGCCTTATAAACACATACTTGCCAGAATTCCAGGCTTAGAATCAACTACGAATCTGTGTTTTGAACAGGAAGCCCTGGGATGAGGATGAACGTCAGACTTGGGCACCATTGCAGGCTGGGTGACCTCTAAACTCTCTCTACCTCCAATTTTCTGTGTACCAGCCTCATAAGAAAGTGAGAGTGAAAGTGATGATTAAACTGTAAGAATAAAGTGCCTTGCTAAGGAAAGCCTGGCACTTTCTAAGGACATATAATTAAAACCCAATAGATTAAGATTCCTTTAAGAAATGAGTAATACAAAGATTAAGGCACATCTGATATAGCTTCTTGAATGGCTGCTCAAAGATTTATAGGCAAAGGGTAAATCAGCTCTTCTGAGAGAGAAGAAAATACATCTTATTGCTCACATCTGGCAGTGGAAGCTAAAGTGTGCAGAAAAGGAGATGTGGCTGGCAATCTTCAAGCAAGGTACCAGAAGTGCTTTTGCAAATTTATTGTGGATGAAGAAAAGGAAAATCCCCTTTAAGTGAATGGGGAAGGTTTAGTTGTCAGTCATGAGTCAAGTGACTTGGCATGTCAAATTTCTTTCTTGGGCAGGGTTTTTATCACACACAGAAAATGAGCAAAGTAACTTAGAGTAATTAGGAGGTAATGAAGTTGTCAGAATAAGCTATTGACCAAAGAGCAGATAAGGGAATAGATGAAAAATTTAAATGTTTCTAATTTAGCTGATCTGGAAGCTGCACATCCTTTGGCCATAGGGGAATTATCCTCAGTACCTAATGAATGAGTTTTTCTGGGCAAAGCAGGGAGCATCCCAGAAGACAAAGGAAGACGGAATTTGAATCAAAGTCCAAAAGAGTAATGGTGTTAGTAATAGAAACTATAATTAATCCCTTACATTTTTATCTGTCTTTGCAAAGCACTTGAACACATATTATCTCATTCAATTTGCACAGAAACCTAGGAGGGAAGAAACATTCATGGATGTAAGCATGGAAACTTGAGGTCAGAGAGTGTAATCACTTGCCTAAGGGTTGCACGTTACCCTGACTAGTGCAGGATTGAGACCTAAATTCTGGTCCTTCCAGCCCACAGCAAAGTCCTATTCATTATACATTGACATGGGGAGCATTGAGGGTAATTAGAGTAAAGAAATTGACAGGCCAGTTTTATTAGATCTGTGCAATGAAAACTGCCAGACCCTGTTTCCTTTCTTCTTGCAGCCCTTCCTGCTTCCCTGGTCACTTCTGCCCTCTCTTCATTATTCAAGAGTTTTAATCCAACGAAGTGGGTTCCCTGAAAAGAATCTTGGCTTCCTCTATTTATTCCAGCTGGTGCTGCCAATGGAGAAAAAGACCAAAGGATAATCATTTACTCAGCACAGGTTCTGTGTTTTGCCCCTGATATGGTTGGGCTTTGTATCCCCACCCAAATCTCATCTTGAATTGTAATCCCCGTAATCCCCATGTGCCAAGACCAGGTGGAGATAATTGAATCGTGGGGGCAGTTTCCCCCATGCTATTCTTGTGACAGCGAGTTCTCGCAAGGTCTGATGGGTTTATAAAGGGCTCTTCCCCCTCTTTGCTTGGCATTTCTCCTTCCTGCCGCCTTGTGAAGAAGGTGCCTTGCTTCCTCTTCACCCTCTGCCGTGACTGCAAGTTTCCTGAGGCTTCCCCAGCTATGCTGAACTGTAAGTCAATTAAACCTCTTTCCTTTATAAATTACCCAGTCTTGAGCAGTTCTTTAGAGCAGTATGAGAACGGACTAATACAGCCCACACGTCTCTCTTATTCAGTGCTCAAAATCACTCTGCAAAGTAGGTGTAATTACCCCCTCAGCTGTGCATGCAAAAACAAGGACCCTGAAAGTCGAGACACCTCACCCTAAAACTCTGCTAAATAAGTTGTACGCTCCAAAATCAGTATTTATATTCATTTTACTGTTATTTCCACCTGCCAGGTCATGTTAGCTGGAGAACAACAGGCCATAGAAATGGCAATTTAGCCACAAAGGCAAAAGCTGAGAGTGAATATGGCTCAACCTGCGAGTCTGCAAAGAGCCTTCTAGTCATTGGAACATTGTCTGCCCAGGCTCAGCCTGTCCCACAATTGTGCCTCTCCAGAAACCTGTGCTCAACTCTGATCTGCTTGATCCATAGCCCTCCCCAGTGATCTCTTCCATGTCATGGCTGCAACTGTCCCCTTCTTACTGATAACTTCTCAATGTGTCTCTTTTGCCAGACTTCTTTCCTGACCTACAAATTTCCATATGCAACTGTCAGAGCACCTCACCACTCTGCTTCACATCCATGTCCTACTCAGCATATGTGAAGGTGATGAGATTACACTCCCTCTTTTGGGCTTTTAAAATCAAACATGTGGGTGGTGCTTGAACTCTGCCCTCTCCTTTGCACTCCATACTGAATTACTCATCAAGGTTGGGATAATTCTATTTCCCAAAGTTCTCTTGAATTCAAGCCTTTCCTTCTGGTCCTAAGGGCAACCTTATGTCAGCCTCCCATCCTGTCTTTCACCTATTCAGTTACAGTAAATTTATAGGTGGTTTTTAACATTTACGCTGTCACATCTCCAAACAACTTTCCACTGTAATGCTGGAGTGACCTTTCTAAGAGGAATGAATATCGGGTTGTACCATGCCTCTTCTTGTGGTTCTCTTCAACTTCATGTTAAAGTCTAAGCTATGCAGCAAGCTATTAAAGAATGTTCGTCACCTGTTTCTAATTTCCTTCCCTTTCTCATCTTCTACATTTGCTAACTTCAAACTTGAGGTTCCAGAAAGCCCCAGCTGCCTGCACCACCCAAGAATTCTAGCCTCTCTCATCTCCTGGTGCCTGTGTGTGCTATTTCTTCTGCCTGTAGTGCCCATCTATTTCTTATCCTTCAGAAAAAGTTCTATTTATTCATCAAGTCTCATCTAAAGTTCTAGCTCCCCTATGAAACATTTCCTTACTCATCCAGGAAGACCAAAGTGCTGTTTCCCCTGTATTTGCCCCAAAATTTGTTATGTACCTGTGTCGCAGCTGTGGAATGCTGAGTAGCAACATCTGTAGGAATGACTGTCTTCTGCATTTGACTGGGACCTCTTCAGGGAAAACACCAAATATCTACTTATTTTGGTATCGCCATAAGGGTCCGGAAAACAAAATCAACATTTCTTAAATAAATTTAAGTAATCATCCAGTCTGTAAATCTGTCTGACCCAAGCATATTATAAAATATATAGGTATAATAAGTCTTCATTAGGCAATTAACTGAAGTGTTCTCCATTTGAGCAGAGGGAAGACGCTTTATTTCTGATTTTTCTTTAAATTGTTGCCAAATGAAATTCTTTTTCTCCTCCTTTTCTCTGTTCTTAAAATTGTTGCCCTTAAAAATAAATTTTGAACAAAGATATTTGTGTATGGAAATGAAATTGATACTATACACACCTATTGAAATGTCTCAAAATGATAATATCAAGGACTCACAAGGATACAGAGCAACTGAAAATTTTATGCATTGCTTGTGGGATGCAATATAACCTGCATTTTGGAAAACAGTGTGGTAATTTTTTATAAATTAAGCTACACTTACAATATGACCCAGCAATCCTATTTCTATTTACCCAAGAAAAAGAAAGATGCATGTTTACAGCTGTACACCAATATTTATGGCAGTTTTATCCATAATTACCGAAAACTAAAAATAAGTCAAATGTAATTCAACTAGTGAATGAACAAATAAACTGCGGTGCATCAAAGCAATGCAGTCATACTCAGTAATAAAAGAAACAGACTGCCTAACACGTTCTATACACACGCAGCTCAGGGTAGACCATACATGTAGACATACTTTGTGAGCAGTGAGGCACATAAGGTGTTGTCATTATCATTTTCAGTCTGATAAATATTCTAATGTAAACAAAGAAATGAAACAGACTCGTTTTTCTCCAATCACTACCTAGACTTGTGCTTTGCTGAATTTCCCCATCTTGTCCTTTGGCGGCATCCTAAGAAGACTCCATCACTCTCCTGTCACATCAGGAATAAGACTGGCTAGTCCAATCAAAGCTGCCAATCTCCTTGCAGATGCTACCCTCGTTTCTTCCCTGACCTGCAGCTCCACGCTTATGTGTACCTGAGGGCCTTGGTGTGAGGAGGCTGAACTTTTCTCTCTTCTGTGTCCCCTCCTCTTATAGAAAAGTGATGGAGGAGTGGAAAACACCTTCATAATGGACCAATTTTTGGTGTATTCCTTGAAGCCCTAACCCCCAAGGAGATGGTTTTTGGAGGTGGAGCCTTCAGAGGATGATAGGATTAGTGTTCTTATAAAAAAAAAAAAAAAAAAAAAAAGGGAAGAGAGACCAAAGTGCCAAGCCCTTTGCTTGGCTTTCACTGGCCTCTGGCAGATCCTCTGTGTGTCTGGCACTGCTGTGTCTCCCATAGGGGTGTAGACAGGCTTTCCTGGGAGAAGAGCCTCTGGGCTGCATGGTGCCTTGGTGTAGGACAGCTCCCTGGCTTGGTATCTTCCAGTACTTCTCTGTTCCCACTCTGCCTGATGCAACTAAGAGCACCCTGCCCCATGACTAGACCTCTTGGCTGGGCACTGACATGGGCTCTCAAGCTCAGCGGCATCCTACAGTGTTGACTTGGTCCAGGAAAATGCATACATCCTTGCCACACCCAGCAATGTGGCACGTTCCTCATGTCACTCGTGCATGCCTCCTATTGCCTGGTAGTAGATTAGATGATTGGATTCTTTCCCACCCTAAGAAGATTAAACCTCTTCATCTGTGTATCTGACTTGTGCCCTCAAGGGGGGGCAGGGATGATGTTCCCACCACAAGGTTGTGCTTGGTTTTATGACTCTTGAGCTCTCAAATGGGACACAAAATGAGTGTCAAAAAGAAGTTTCAGAGATGTATTTTCAACAACTCTCCTTGCTTCCCTCTCATGAGGAATTGCATATAAGGAGTGGGGAGCTTCATCTGGAAGCTTCTGGTAGGAGGAGCCCTTGATGAGCATTCAATCAAAGCCACTGCCAACCAGCAGCTGACTGTAATGTGAGCTAGAAATTATCTATTGTTGTAAGCTGCCGAGATGTAGCAGTTATTTGCTACCTTGGCAAACAAATTCCCCTACTTGCCAAGCAAATCAGCAGGTCGCTACAAATGCTGAGATACAACCTTGGAATGTGATGCCTGGGATGCAGTATTTTGATTGGCTAGGACCGGGTCACCCCTCTTACATTCACCCGTAACCTCTATGAGAGATTCTCATGGAGTTGCTTTCTTTTGGCTTTGGGACTCAGAAACTCATCTCTTGCTATGTACACTGAACTCCAACTATGCTTCCCTGGGAAAACTCCCTTGATGTGCTAGTTTTGTACTTCTATTGGCTGGAGAGGGGTGGGAGGACGGAGATGCAGCACAGCTCGCTCAGCTGCATCTCAGTCATTGTTGGAGGCATTGTCTCATTGACCTTGCCATTATTTTTGATATTCTATAGATAGACCGTTCTTTCTCTCTCTGTCTCTCTCTCTCTCTCCCCTCCTCTTCCTCTTCCTCTTCCTCTTCCTCCCTCCCTCTCTCCCTCCCTCCCTCCCCCCCTCCTGCCCTCACTCTCTCCCCTCCCTCTCTCCCTTTCTCCCTCTCTCTCACCTCAGCATTGAGTTCTAGTACCCAAGTATCCAGTTCCGGGATAACAGAAAACTTCCACTCAATACTTAGTGTGATATTACTTCTATGAACACACACCCCAAGTGATTGGGCAAGACAATCAAGCAATCTCTTCTGAGGTGGAGGACTGCTAAGGCAGTCCTAGATTCTGAAAATACCACTCACTCGCAAGTTCATTTGCATGTGCATTCATAACTTTAACAAATACACACAAAATACCTACTAAACTTACATAGATGATGCCTGAGAGACACTTGAGAACAAGCTCTGTGAGGGCTTTATTTGTGCAGGAAATGGGCATGACAAAGGCATGGATGAGCCTGAAGCCCACAGGGAGTTGCC
This sequence comes from Cebus imitator, assembly GCF_001604975.1. Lineage (NCBI taxonomy): Eukaryota > Metazoa > Chordata > Mammalia > Primates > Cebidae > Cebus > Cebus imitator. Next base: position 1,266,167 of record NW_016107328.1, on the reverse strand, counting down.
AGAATTCAATAAGACTGAAGCATAAGAAGGGAGTTATGACTCGTTCTGGTGCAAGTGAGAGAAACCCAGCTCCAGCGGCACCGACAGCAGAGGGAAGTAATATTTAGGCCCATGCAGTTGACAAGCATGGGGATAAGTTGGGTCCTGGTTCACAAGCAGAGCTTCAAGAATCTGTCTCAGTCTGTGGCTTCCCTTTGTTTCCTGCTCGTCTCACAAGCACGGCCTCTCCATGTCGTGGCCTCCAGCTGCACTCATTTACTATTTTCTTAGGTTCAAGATAAGACTCAATTTCACTGGCAGAGTTTGTAGAATTATCTCTGGTCGTCTCTGGTTTGTGCACTTTGACATTTCTGAACCAGCCTCTGCAGCCAGAGGAATGCACTATTTTGATTTGCCAGGGCTGGGTCATGTGACTGCTCGGAAGGCAAAGATGGTGTTGGTATCACCTAAATCACAGTGACTGAGAATGGGGGAGAGTGGTCCTCCGAAAAGAATCTGGATATTTTTCAGAAGAAGGGAGAAGGACAACTAGACAAAGGAACCACAATACCTACTTTAGAGAGTGCCAGGGACCGGGAAAAGAGAAGGCTGGAGGGTGGGCAGGAGCCCCTCGTGGCAGAGGGTAAACTCTACCCTGAGGGCAGGCAGGAACTAAGAGTGGCCAATTTATGTTTTGAAAGATGTCTTTGATGGCAAGAAAAGGATGACTCAGTTGAGTGATGGTGAGGGGTAAAGAGAAATTAGGAAACCGGGGACGGGGCGGGGGCGCTTTGGGGATTCTCCTTTTTAGTTATGAGGCAAAGTCCCAGAGCTATGAAGGACAGAAGGGGTGTAAAATCCTTTTAGGTGTAGAAGATAATTGATGTGGAGACTGGTCGGTTGCGGTGGATGAGGGCATGGGCGCATGTTTGCAGGCTGCAGCTACTCTGAGATCCCAGGGAAGCACTGGTTTCTCTCTGCTGGGCCTGCTGAGCTGCTAATAACCCTGAAGTGACTCAGGATCTACCTGCTCAGAGTCATGGTCATGTCAAATTCTGGGCAGTACATTCTGGGTGGAAGTCCCAGAGGAGCTTGTCAGCTTGTCATTTCAAAGCTCTAGAGAGATTTGGTCACCCAGCCCCAGGAAAATGCAAGCAATTTTGATGTTAGCAAAGATCTGCTAAACAGAGGCCAGTTTTCAGAGCAAGGAAAGGCAAAGCAAAGCGAAGGCAATTAGTTTCACATACTGCAAATATTACCTTGGTCCTTGGGTTGCAAATCTCCTTCAAACTGTGTCCAAATTATGAAGTTTGACTTAGAAAATTGGAAGAAACGGCAAACACGTTATCCATTTGTACTTTTTATTATTGAAAGAAGGAAATGTCAGAATTAATAAACATATACTATCATCACACACTAGTGATACCAAGGTTTGGATTCAATTTTAAAATACTTCAATTTTAAAAGTTTTTGAGTCAACAAATATTTATTGAGTTCCTATTGTATATCAGATGCTGTATCGATAATTTTGCAACTGGGCTATAATTATAGCCCAGGCAATAAAATTACAATTGACAGAATGGAAACCCAGAGAAGGTCCGTGACTTATTCAAGGTCAGCAGGAATAAAATGTGCATTCACCCCACTCAGAGGGATCATATGAAGATCAGGTACAGGAAACAATGGTCAAACATTTTGTGAACTGCACAGGTTTGTAAAAATGAAGTTGGCTATTATTTTTATGGAAGTCCTTGCCAACAGACCACTTTACCATTCACATTCCCTGTGCAGGGAAATGCAGTGGAATATTGGTGTGCCCCTACAGCCCCCTGAGCCCTGAGCTCACCTCTTTGAGATTCAAAACTCAAAGTGCAGTAATCAATTGGTAGAGATGCTGATTCATTCTCTGGCGTTGCTTAGGATGGAAGAAATGAGGCTCAGAATCTGGAAGACCCAGGGAAATGAGCCCGAGTCCCCTCCTGCCTCCTCCTGCACCCCTGGTTAGCCCTAAACCCTGCTGCTTACCAAATGAAGTATAAACCCTCACTTTGTCCAACAAGGTTTCACATGGCCTGGCTGACTCCCTCCAGAGCTCACCACTTGCTTACTCAGCGACAGTCGCTTGCTTGGCTTTCTCTTTCTTGGATATGCCATGTTTTTTTATTTTTTTAATATATATATATATATTCCATTTATTTTATTGCAATTTTAGGTTTTGGGGTACATGTGAAGAACATGCAAGATTGTTGCATAGGTACATGTTTATTCCCCGCTGGTGGTTTTTGACTTTGTTGCTCCCTTTGCCTGCAATGCAGTTCCCCTGAGTCTTCACCTGGCTCTTTCTTCTCTTTAGGTCTCAGATGGGGTGTTTAGAGAGGCCTTCCCCAGTCTCTATGGTGACACCAGGCCCAGACTTCGCCGTCTCTAATCTATTGCTAATTCTGTCCATAGCACTGACTAAACTTTTCTTGGATATTTATTTGAATACTTGTTTATTATCTTTCATTCTCATCTCCTCCTCCCCACATCTGCATTTAAAATTCTTGAGAGCAGGGCAGAAGTTGGCCTCATTCAGGGCCACAGTGCACAGAACAGTACCTGCTACGCAGAAGACACCTGATTTTTATGTTTTACAAAGCTGCTCCATTATCAGCAGAAAAAGATCTCTGTAAAGTACTGCTGACTTTAAAAGCAAGGCAGAAGGAGACACTAGATGTGCTTGCATTGCAATAGAAACCCAATATCCAACAACTACAGAATTCAAGAACCACGTCTTTGTGGAAACCTAAGGTCTATAAATTTTCATGCCACCTTTTTTGTTCCTATTCCTTGACATCTGTCAAGGAAAGCCCAGTTCTTGTTGATATCACAGGCATCATGCAGCCTCAGCAGGGCCCCTTCAAGATGTTTACTCTCCCTTCACCAGGCACAGGGCCAGAAGCTGCCTGTGGTCCTTCTCATTGTGAATTGCTACTTGTTTCCAGGAGAAGCTTTGATGGGGTGCTGCCCCTTGCTGGAGGATGGGGGTGCTGCCCCTTGCTGGAGGATGGGGGTGCTGGAGGGCACCTTGTGAGAAGGGCTGAGTGTCTCGGAGAGCACCTGAGCAGGACCCAGCTTGTTCACGAAAAGGCCCGAAGAGGCACCAACAAGCAGTGCCAATGACGCCCTCCCCCAGTAGTATAATAATGAGCAGATTCAGAAGGTTTTATTTTTTATTTATTTTTTAACTTTTAGTTTCTGGGGTACATGTGCAGGTTTGCTCTATAGACAAATTGCATGCCATGGGGTTTGTTGTACATATTATTTCATCACCCAAGTAATGAGCATAGTACCCCATAGGTAGTTTTTTGATCCTCACCTTCCTCCTTCCCTGTACCTTCAAGTAGGCCCCAGTGCCTGTTGTTTCCTTTTTTGTGTCCATCTGTACTCGATGTTTAGCTCCCACTTGTGAGAACAAGCAGTGTTTGGTTTTCTGTTCCCGCATTAGTTCACTTAGGATAATGGCTTCCAGCTCCAACAACGTTGCTCCAAACACCATGATCTCATCATTTTTATGGCTACAGAGTATCCCATGATATATATGGATACTTTATCTACATTTCCTTTATCCAGTCTACCACTGATGGGCATCTATGTTCATTTCATATCTTTGCTATTGTGAACAGTGCTGAGATGAACACATGTGTGCATATGTCTTTATGGTAGAATGATTTATATTTTGGGGGTATATCCCCAATAATGGAATTGCTGTGTCAAATGGTGGTTCTGTTTTATTATCTTTGAGATATCACCATACTGCTTTCCACAGTGGTTGAACTAATTTACATTCCCACCAGCAGTGTATGAGCATTACCTTTTATCCACAGCCTCACCAGCAACAGGTTTTAAGCCACAGGATTGTGGAGTAGTTTGTAACACAGCCAGAGATAATTGGAATAGTTATTATGCACCATCAGAGAAGGGCTTACTCCTGCAGGCACTATTTCACCAGGCACAGTTTGGCCAATGGGAGCCTCTGGAAGGAGACTGAAAGGCAGGAGGTGAGGGGAGCCTCAAACCAGGTCTCTGGCAACATCTGCTGCTCTTCTGGTTCAAGCTCTTTCCAGAAGGACCCTTTGTGCTTCTGGTTTTGCCAGGCAAGCACAGCCTGTGCCACATTACACTACCTATCCGCTTTATCCCTCCAGCCTAGGGTTGGGAGTGGCTTCTGCTGGTTCATCACAGTTCTGTCTTCTACAATACTTCCATCAGTTTTGTAGTTAAATGCCCACATTAAATTTCCTCTGTGAAAAATTAATAATTTGTTTTGCTGGTTAAATTCTGATTGATATATCTCCTGTTGCAATAAATAAGTCATCCCTGTTCTATGTCCTCATTCCTTTTCGATGCTCTCAATCTCCCATCAAAATATAAACATGCTGTTACCCTGAAAGCAGGCCCTTCTGGCCTCTCTGATACATCTCTTCTCAATACCCTGCCTTGCCTCAGAGCCTTTGCATTGGATGCTCTGTTCACCAAGGAAGTTCTTCTTTCAGATATGTGCCAGGCTCATTCTCTCACCTCCTCCAATCCTCTGTGCAGGCATCACCTTCTAATAAGATTCCCTCAATCCCTAGTTAAATGGCAGCCCCTGCACCTCCCCCTGGCCCTCCTAGTCCCCCCTTTCCTGTTTTTCTCTCCATTTTTGCAGTGCTTATCACCTGTGAACATTCAGCACAATTTTCTCTTTTATCCTGTTTATTTTCTGTTGTTTCCCTTCCCCCTTCTGCATAAAGCTGATTTATCCCAAGTGCCTCAGACAGGGCTGGCACATGGTGGACATTCAGCAAACATTTGCTGAAGACACAGATGAATGTCTAAAGCAGAGAAAAGCCACACCTTTGGGGATGAAGCAGTTGAAAGGGGTTGACCACCCAGGCTGCTCACTTTTCACTTCCCACTCAATAATGTTCTCTTTAGGGCCTACGAACATGGTTTAAAACCCACAGCTACAGAGTCCCTGAAAGCCCTGAATTATTTTTGCATATATATTTATTGTGGGCTCACAACTTATTATTTATAACAAAGTTTGTTTTACAAACACATTCACTGAGTTTTAATAAGTGACATATCCTGAGATGATTTGGTAGGGGGGTATCTAAACAAAAATATAGAAAAAATTATGTTTTTTTTGTGGCAGAATTTCTCATAGCATTTAATAGGTTCAGGACTATTGTGAGTTCCCAAGGGGAACTTAGAATATTTCCCAAATTTATTTGACCACAGAACCCCTTTACTATTAAAGATCTGAGGGGCCGGGCGCGGTGGCTCACGCCTGTAATCCCAGCACTTTGGGAGGCAGAGGCGGGTGGATCACGAGGTCAAGAGATCGAGACCATCCCGGTCAACATGGTGAAACCTCGTCTCTACTAAAAATACAAAAAATTAGCTGGGCATGGTGGCGCGTGCCTGTAATCCCAGCTACTCAGGAGGCTGAGGCAGGAGAATT
>NW_016107328.1:1250376-1260575 GCF_001604975.1 Cebus imitator | reverse complement strand
AAAAAAAAAAAAAAAAAAAAGAAAAAGAAAAAAAAGATCTGAGGGGTACTTTGGGGAATGCAGCTCCGTCTGCTGATATCAGCCACCCATTCATTGTTATAATCATTTTAATCACCATAAGTATTTTACTCGTAATCACTAATACAGTAATTCTACATGCACATCAACCCTTGTGTCATACGATCTTAATGATTAACTATTCATTTTAAATGATTGACTGTAGTTCACCTCTCAGTGCATATTAATGAAATTCCAGTTCTAAGAAGTAGTCAAGATGGTAGACAGGTAGAATGAGCTCTCCAGCGGGAGTCATTCAAACTGGATCTGGTCCTGGCTTTATCACAGGTGTGTGACTTGGGGCAGAAAACAGAATTCTTGTGCCTCAGTTTCTTGTTAACAGAGCTGTCTTGAGTCAATCTAGGTGTTGAAGCTAAGATTCCTTCCATAGACAGCAATGAGGAAAGTAAGCTCATGTGTCCCCATCCCTACCCAGAGAAGCTCTGCTGCCTTAACCTGGTGTAGACCTGCTGCTGTGTATCTCTGTGGCAGGCACCGTTTTTTTTTTTTTTTTTTTTTTTAATTTATTATACTTTCAGTTCTGGGGACCACGTGCAGAATGTGCAGGTTTGTTACATAGTTATACATGTGCCATGGTGGTTTGCAGCATCCATCACCCCCTCATCTACATTAGGTATTTCTCCTAATGCTATCCCTCCCCTAGCCCCCCACACCCTGGCAGATCCTGGTGTGTGATGTTCCCCTTCCTGTGTCCATGTGTTCTCATTGTTCAACACCCACTTATGAGTAAGAACATGTGGTGTTTGGTTTTCTGTTCTTGAGTCAGTTTGCTAAGAATTATGGTTTCCAGCTTTATCCATGTCCCTGGAAAGGGTATGAACTCGTCTTCTTTATGGCTGCATAGTATTCCATGGTGTATATGTGCCACATTTTCTTTATCCAGTCTATCATTGGTGGGCATTTGGGTTGGTTCCAAGCCTTTGCTATTGTAAACAGTGCTGCAATAAACATGCGTTTTTATAATAGAATGATTTATAATCCTTTGGGTATATACCCAGTAATGGGATTGCTGGATCAAATGGTATTTCTATTTCTAGGTCCTTGAGGAATCGCTGCACTGTATTCCATAGTGGTCGAACTAATTTTCACTCCCACCAGTAGTGTAAAAGTGTTCCTATTTCCCCACATCCTCTCCAGCATCTGTTGTTCCCTGATTTTTTAATGATCACCTTTCTAACTGGCATGAGATGGTATCTCAATGTGGTTTTGATTTGCATTTCTCTAATGACTAGTGATGAGCTTTATTTCATATGTTTGTTAGCTGCATAAATGTCTTCTTTTGAAAAGCGTCTGTTCATATTCTTTGCCCACTTTTGGATAAGGTTGTTTGCTTTTTTTCCTGTAAATTTGTTTAAGTTCTTTGTAGATTCTGATGATTAGCCCTTTGTCAGATGAGTAGATTGCAAAAAATTTTTCCCATTCTATTGGTTGCCAGTTCACTCAAATGATAGTTTCTTATGCTTTTCAGAAGCTCTTGAATTAAATACCATTTGTCTATTTTGGCTTTTGTTGCCATTGCTTTTTGTGTTTTAGTCATGAAGTCCTTGGCCATGCCTATGTCCTGAATGGTATTGCCTAGGTTTTCTTAAAGGGTTTTTATGGTGTTAGGTCTTATGTTTAAATCTTTAATCCATGTGGAGTTAATTTTTGTATAAGATGTAAGGAAGAAGTCCGGGTTCAGCTTTCTGCATATGGCTAGCCAGTTTTCCCAACATGTTTTATTAAACAGGGAATCCTTTTCCCATTGCTTGCTTTTGTCAGGTTTGTCAAAGATCAGATGGTTGTAGATATGTGGCATTATTTCTGAGGCCTCTGTTCTGTTTATTGGTCCATCTCTCTGTTTTGATACCAGTCCCACCCATGCTGTTTTGATTACTGTAGCCTTGTAGTATATTTTGAAATCAGGTAGCATGATGCCTCCAGCTTTTGTTGTTGTTGTTGTTTAGGATTGTCTTGGCTATGGAGGTTCTTTTTTGGTTCCATGTGAAGTTTAAGGTGGTTTATTCCAATTCTGTGAAGAAAGTCAATTGTAGCTTGATGGGGATAGCATTCAATCTATAAAATTACTTTGGGCAGTATGGCCATTTTCACAATATCTATTTTTCCTAACCATGAGCATGGGATGTTTTTCCATCTGTTTGTGTCCTCTCCTATTTTCTTGAGGAGCGGTTTGTAGTACTCCTTGAAGAGGTCCTTTACATTCCTTATTAGTTGTATTCCTAGGTATTTTATTTTATTTTTTTCCCATTTATTTATTTTATTGCTTTTTAGGTTTTTGGGGTACATGTGAAGAACATGCAAAATTGTTGCATAGGAACACACGTGGCAGTGTGATTTGCTGCCTTCCTCCCCATCACCTACATCTAGCATTTCTCCCCTTGCTATCTCTTCCCAGCTTCCCACCCCCCACCGTCCCTCCCCTATTTCCCCCCATCTGACCCCAGTGTGTAGTGCTCCCCTCCCTGTGTCCATGTGTTCTCATTGTTCAATACCCGCCTATGAGTGAGAACATGCGGTGTAAGGATTACAAATCGTTCTACTATAAGGACACGTGCACATGAATGTTCATTGCAGCACTGTTTACAATAGCAAAGACCTGGAGCCAACCCAAATGCCCATCGACGATAGACTGGATAGGGAAAATGTGGCACATATACACCATGGAATATTATGCAGCCATCAAAAACGAAGAGTTTGGGTCCTTTGTAGGGACATGGATGAACCTGGAAACCATCATTCTCAGCAAACTGACAGAAGAGCAGAAGGTATTTTATTCTTTTTGTAGCAATTGTGAATGGGAGTTCACTCATGATTTGGCTGTTTGTCTGTTATTGATATATACGAATGCTTGTGATTTTTGCACACTAATTTTGTATCCTAAGACATTGCTGAAGTTGCTTATCAGGTTAAGGAGATTTTGGGCTGAGGTGATGGGGTCTTCTAAATATACAATCATATGGTCTGCAAATAGAGACATTTCTACTTCTTTTCCTAGCTGAATATTCTTTATTTCTTTTCCTTGCCCGATTGCCCTGGCCAGAACTTCCAATACTATGTTGAATAGGAGTAGTGAGAGAGGGCATACTTGTGTGGTGCAAGTTTATAAAGGAAATGCTTCCAGTTTTTGCCCATTCAGTATGATATTGGCTGTGGATTTGTCATAAATAGCTCTTATTATTTTGAGATAAGTTCCATTGATACCTAGTTGAGAGTTTTTAGCATAAAGGGCTGTTGAATTTTGTCAAAGGCCTTCTCTGCATCTATTGAGAGAATCATGTGGTTTTTGTCTTTGGTTCTGTTTATGTGGCAGATTACATTTATAGACTTGTGTATGTTGAACCAGGCTTGCATCCCTGGAATGAAGCCTACTTTATCATTATGGATAAGCTTTCTGATGTGCTGTTGCAATCGGTTTGCCAGCATTGTATTGAAGATTTTTGAATCTATGTTCATCATGGATATTGGCCTGAAGTTTTCTTTTTTTGTTGAATCTCTGCTGGGTTTTGGTATCAGGATGATGTTGCTCTCATAAAATGATTTGGGAAGGATTCCCTCTTTTTGTATTGTTTGGAATAGTTTCTGAAGAAGTGGTACCAGCTCCTCTTTGTATGTCTGGTAGAATTCAGCTGCGAACCTGTCTGGACCTGGACTTTTTTTGGTTGGTAGGTTATTAATTGCTGCCTCAATTTCAGACCTTGTTATTGGTCTGTTCAAGGTTTCAACTTCTTCCTGGTTTAGGCTTGGGAGAGTGCAAGTGTCCAGGAAATTATCCATTTCTTCCAGGTTTACTGGTTTATGTGCATAGAGTTGTTTGTAGTAATCTCTGATGGTAGTTTGTATTTCTGTGGAGTTGGTGGTGATATCCCCTTTTTCGTTTTTTATTGCATCTATTTGATTATTCTCTTTTTTTTTTATTAATCTGGCTAGCAGTCTATTTTGTTGATCTTTTCAAAAAACCAACTCCTAGATTTATTGATTTTTTTCAAGGGGTTTTTGTGTCTCTATCTCCTTCAGTTCTTTTCTCATCTTATTTATTGTCTTCTGGTAGCTTCTGAGTTTTTTTGATCTTGCTCCTCTAGCTCTTTCAATTTTGACAATAGAGTGTGGATTTTAGATCCTTCCTCACTTCTCCTGTGGGCATTAATTGCTATAAATTTCCCTCTAAACACTGCTTTAAATTTGTCCCAGAGATTATGGTACATTGTGTCGTCATTCTCGTTGGTTTCAAAGAACATCTTTATTTCTGCCTTCATTTTATTGTTTATCCAGTTGACATTCAGGAGCCAGTTGTTCAGTTTCCATGAAGCTGTTAGGTTCTGAGTTAGTTTCTTAATTCTGAATTCTAATTTGATTGCCCTGTGGTCTGAGGGACTGTTTGTTATGATTTCTGTTCTTTTGCATTTGCTGAGGAGTGATTTACTTCCAATTATGTGGTCAATTTTAAAGTAGGTGCAATGCTGGGCTGAGAAGAATGTATATTCTGTGGATTTGGGGTGGAGATTTCTGTAGATGTCGATTAGGTTCACTTGGTCCAGATCTGAGTTCAGGTTTTCGATATCTTTGTTAATTTTCTGTCTCGTTAATCTAATATTGACAGTGGTGTGTTAAAGTCTCCCACTATTATTATGTGGGAGTCTAAGTCTCTATGTAGGTCATTAAAACCTTGCTTTATGTATCTGGATGTTCCTGTATTGGGTGCATATATATTTACAATAATTAGTTCTTCTTGTTGCCTTGATCGCTTTACCATTGTGTAATGTAATGCCCTTCTTTGTCTCTTTTGATCTTTGTTGGTTTAACGTCTGTTTTATCAGAGACTAGGATTGCAACCTCTGCTTTTTTTTTTGCTCTCCATTTTCTTGGTACATCTTTCTTCATTCCTTTATTTTGAGCCTATGTGTGTCTTTGCACATGAGATGGGTTTCCTGAATACAGCACACCATTGGGTCTTGACTCTTTATCCAATTTGGCAGTCTGTGTCTTTTGATTGGGGCATTTATCCCATTTACATTTAAGGTTAATGTTTTTATGTATGAATTTGATCCTGCCATTTTCATGCCAGCTGGTTGTTTTGCTCATTAGTTGATACAATTCTTCACAGTGTTGATGGTCTTTATAATTTGGTATGTTTTTGTGGTGACTGGTACTGGTTGTTCCTCTCCAAGTCTAGTGCTTCCTTCAGGACCTCTTGTAAGACAGGCCTGGTAGTGACAAAATCTCTCAGCAGTTGCTTGTCCAAAACAGATTTTATTTCTCTTTCACTTATGAAGCTTAGTTTGGCTGGATATAAAACTCTGGGTTGAAAATTCTTTTCTTTAAGGATGTTAAATATCATCCCCCACTCTCTTCTGACTTATAGGGTTTCTGCTGAGATCTGCTGTGAGTCTGATGGGCTTCCCTTTGTGGGTAACGTGACCTTTCTCTCTGGTTGCCCTTAGCATTTTTTCCTCCATTTCAACCCTGGAGAATCTGATGATTATGTGCCTTGGTATTGCTCTTCTCAAAGAATATCTTTGTGGTGTTCTCTGTATTTCCTGAGTTTGAATGTTGGCCTGTCTTGCTAGGTTGGGGAAGTTCTCCTGGATAATATCCTGAAGAGTGTTTTCTAACTTGGTTTCATTCTCCATGTCACTTTCAGGTACACCAATCAAATGTAGATTTGGTCTTTTCACATAATCCCATATTTCTTGGAGGATTTGTTCATTTCTTTTCACTCTTTTTTTCTCTAATCTTGCCATCTCACTTTATTTCACTGAGTTCATCTTCAATCTCTGATATCCTTTCTTCTACTTTATTGATTCTGTATTGAAGCTTGTGTATGCTTCATGAAGTTCTTATGCTGTGTTTTTCAGCTCCTTCAAGTTGCTTATATTCTTCTCTATGCTGGTTATTCTAGTTAGCATTTCATCTGAACTTTTTTCAAGGTTCTTAGTTTCCTTGCATTGGGTTAGAACATGCTCCTTTAGCTTGGAGAAGTTTGTTATTACCCACCTTCTAAAGACCTCTTCTGTCAGTTCATCAACTCATTCTCCATCCAGTTTTGTTCCCTTGCTGGTGAGGAGTTGTGATACCTTGAAGAAGCAGCTTTCTGCTTTTTTGGTGCTTTCAGCCTTCTTGCACTAGTTTCTTCCCATCTTTGTGGATTTATCTACTTTTGGTATTTGGTGACTTTTGGAAGGGGTCTCTGAGTGGACTTTCTTTCTGTTGATGTTGACGCTACTACTTTCTGGTTTTTTTTTTTAGTTTTTCTTCTAACAGGCCCCTCTGCTGCAAATATGCTAGAATTTGCTAGAGTTTCACTCCACACCCTGCTTGCCTGGGAATCACCCATGGGGGCTGCAGAACAGCGAATATTTTTTAGCAGAACTAAAAAATCAGACACTCACTTTCTTAGTCCAGCCCCTCCATATGGGACAATCAGTAGTTGAGCCTACCTTTCAAAGGAGAAGATACAGAGCACTTGAAATAAAGCAGTTGTACCTGCAATATTTTCAAGTCTTTAAACCTGTTTGAATCCTACAGGTGACATATTAAATTTGTCTAGAGATGAGTCCAATCATATGCACTTATGGACTTGTACTCACCTGGAAATTATAAAGATTGTCTCCAGATTGCCTGTTCCTCCCTCTGGTAACTTTGTCCCAGAAGGAAACCTGCCAGATGCCAGCCAGAGCTTCTCTGTATGAGGTGTCTCCCACTCAAGATACACAGGGAGGGGTCAGGGAGCCACTTGAGGATGCAGCTTGTCCCTTATCAGATCTCAAGCACTATGCTGGGAGATCCCTTGCTTCCTCAGAGCTGCTGGGCAGGGACATTTAAGTCTGCTAATGCGGAACCCAAAACCGCCCCTTTTCCCAGATGCTCTGTCCCAGAAGGTGGGGGCTTTATAAGTCTCTGACAGGCTGCTGCCTTTTATCACAGATGCCCTGACCAGCAAGAAGGGAGTCTAATGACAGTCTACCTGCAGAGGCCTTGCTGAGCTGCTGTGGGCTCCACTCAGTCGCTGTATAAACTTCCTGGAGACTCTGTTTACATAGGCGAGGTTAAAACTGCCTGCTGGAACCTCAGCAGTGGTGAACGCTCCTCCCTCACTGAGCTTGAATGTCCCAGGTCAAGCTCAGATTGCTGTGCTGGCTGCAAGAATTTCAAGCCAGTGGATTTTAGCTTGCTGGTCTTCATTGGAGGTGGGATCCACCAACCCAGATCACTTGGCTCCCTGACTTCAGTCCCCTTTTTCAGGAGAATGAGTGGTTCTGTCTCACTGGTGTTCCAGATGCCACTGGGATATGAGGAAAAAAAAGAAAAAAACAAACAAACAAAAAAATAGCTGCAGCTAAAACGGCCACCTAGTTTTGTGCTGGAAACCCGGGGCGCTCGTATTGTAGGCATCAGAGGGAATCTCCTGGTCTGCAGGTTGTGAAGACTGTGGGAAAAGTGCAGTATCTGAGTAAGAGTGCCAGGGTGTCAGGAAATATTCATAATGACTTCCCTTGGTTAGGAGAGAGAGTTCTCTGGACCCTTGCACTTCCCAGGTGAGGCGATGTCCCACCCTGCTTTGGCTTGCCCTCCTTTGGCTGCACCCACTGTCTAACCAGTCCCAGTGAGATGAACCTGGTGCCTCAGTTGGACATGCAGAGATATCTCACCTTCTGGATCACTCTCACTGGGATCTGTGGACCAGAGCTGCTCCTATTTACCCATCTTCACAAGCACTGTTTTAACAGTAATAGCCTGTGTCACAATGTCTGCAAAAACCAGTGCTACAGATACTTCAAATAAGAGTAATGACGGAGAGAATGACTGGTGATACTTTACCACATGAAGTTTATAGCTTCAATGCTCTGTATATAGTGATACCCCTATACACTCTTTTCTCTCTCTCTCTCTTGCTCTCTGTCTCTTTCTCTCTCCAACGTGTGCATTAGAACGGAAAAACATTATGTTGCAAGAGTTTAAATGAGTCTAAGTGACCAGGTAATCTGGAAGAGTTTAGAGAAAGGAGAGATTATCATTTCCCAAAGAAGGCTATGAGGTCAGAGCTCGAGGGTGTTCTGTACTCAGGAAGAGTATTTTCATCTGTAATGAGAAGCAGGTCCCTAAAGGATGAGTGTGAGTCAACAGTCCAGAGGTAGAATGTCAACTGCTTGGTTATTTAGAGGTTAGACTAAAAAAATGGTAAGAACATTTCCTTCTCCAAATGCTACCCGGAGTCCCTGAGAAATTAAATACTAAAAAATCAGACACTCACTTTCTTAGTCCAGCCCCTCCATATGGGACAATCAGTAGTTGAGCCTACCTTTCAAAGGAGAAGATACAGAGCACTTGAAATAAAGCAGTTGTACCTGCAATATTTTCAAGTCTTTAAACCTGTTTGAATCCTACAGGTGACATATTAAATTTGTCTAGAGATGAGTCCAATCATATGCACTTATGGACTTGTACTCACCTGGAAATTATAAAGATTGTCTCCAAAAACTATTAAATCTGAAGGTGAAGGAAAAAAGTCTCAAACAGAGAATTTGCATTTCAAAAACCTGGGAGAAGTTCTGACAAAGAAAGATGTTACCCAAGATTGGAGGTAGAATAGGCTGTCTTCTCTGAGTTCCAGAACTTGAGCAATATGAGGCCAGGTCCTTAAAACATGCTGTAAATGAAAGTCAAGAAAATCAATCTTAGGGTAACGGACATCTGCAAGGTCTCAAATCTGAGCCCCATGCCAAACATGAATGGGAAAAATAGTGTAAAACAAATCAAGGAGGGTCCTTTAGGTAAGACCTGGCCCGCCCACTAATTCTCCAAGTGACATTCGACAAGTTCTTTCCACACACTTGGCTTCAATTTCCCCACTTCTAAAACTAGAGGATTGGTACAGGAAAGAATATGATAGATGCACAGCATAGATTCCTACATTTGTGCTGTCACTGCAAAAGTGGGCATTGTCATTGGGTCAAAGCACACTCATCCACTAAGCACAGATGCTGCCTCAGAACCCCTTTCAACATTGTGTTCGAAAACCTACCAGAGATCATCTGGACATTCTCGAATCAATGAATCAGTTATGTCAAAAATTCTTTCCATAGTAGACATTTTTACTTCTATGAATTAAAGGAAGATTGCCCACAGTATCAAGGACTTTAGATTATGAGTGACTTTCGGGTGCAAATACTTTGAAATAATGGTTCGTGCACATTCTGGGTAGAAAAAACACCCTTTTTAATGTCAAATAATTTTTGGTCATTCCAGCTTCCTCTCACTACATTAGTACCACCTCCACAGGTTTCCTTTAAATGTATAAATAGTTTAAATAATGGCTTAAAATTTCTACCCAGAATGTGCATGAACCATCATTTCAAAGTATTTGCACCTGAAAGTCACTCATAACTTGAAGTCCTTGATGCTGTGAGCATTCTTCCTGATGAAAAATCCATTAGAAAGACAAAGGCATAGGTGCTGGCGGGCATCTTAATGACTAAATCCTGACTGCTTTTACAACCAAACATGTTTTTTAATTGAACTTCCTTGGAGACCACCTCCTCTGTGGTGTCTTGGGGAATGATCTTGCCTGGTATCCTTGTGTGAAGGACAATTCACAACTCTGAGTGCTAATTATCCTCTGGAGGAAAGAGGAGAGGGACCTGAACCAGAAGCTGATTCCATAATCTAGGTCAACTCTCTGGAGTTGGTCTTTTGTTATTTTAATTTCCTCAAGCTCATTATTAGGAGGAACCTATGAACTCTTGATTAACTGGGCCCCAGTTGAACAGAATGCTTAATTTTCAGTAAGCTTTTCAGAGCTCTCCTATCATAGAGTGGGTGGCAAATGATGGCACAACAAGTTCATGTAAAGGAACTCAGAACAGCAAAAGATGCTTAGGGAGAAAAAGCATGTACAGCCTTACGACGTTTGTGTATTATTATGTAATTTTGTTTGTTTTAGTTGCTAAAAATAGCAACCTTGTGTTTGCCTATGCTTCTTCTATGGGTCAGGAGTTCAGGCTGGGCTCAGCAGGGATGGTTCATTTGTGTTTCACATGGTGTCAGCTCAGGCAGCTTCACTGAGTTAGAGGATCCAAGGTGGCCTCACTCACATTCAGTTGAAAGCTTTGCTTTATCTCTACCAC
>NW_016107328.1:1182870-1249635 GCF_001604975.1 Cebus imitator | reverse complement strand
TTTTTATTTCCTCCTACTGCACCCAGGCTCCCTGGATCCTTTCTCACCTCTGACAGATGTTACTAGGTCCTTCAAATCCACCTTGCCTCTATCATCCAGAGTGATTCAGCTCCTTCCTCTTAAATCCTTGACCTTTATATTAAAACATCTTTTTTTTTCTGTTTTAAGAGCTGAGTTTATAAAACCTGCAAGGTAGACAGAGAAAAGAATTCAAGCCAGTTCTCCCCAATTGTTCCACTAACCGTATCACCACCATCCTTCACAACCAAGCGAACAGCAAGAAGACATGACTCTAGAAGCTTGTTTCATGGCCTGGGTCTATTCATTTACTCAACAACCATTTGTTGAAAGACCTAATCTATGTCAGACACTATTCTAGCCAGTACCACAAGGCTGAACAACACATGTCCACATGGATCACACATTCTGGTGCATGGAATCTGGCACACATAACTAGAATGATGTATAGATGGACTTCAGTGGAGGAAAGAAATAGTGTTGTCAAAGGAAATAGGAGAAACTTTCTTAGACAAGGTGGTTAAGAAGGACCTTCATGATGGTGGGGCAGTTAGGCTAAGATCTGAAGGATGAAATGAAACATTAAACTCTTTTCTTTCTCCTGCCATTTTCTTGCTCTCCATGAATAATCCCAAAGAATGTTCAAAAATAAGAGAAAATCAGCATGAATGACTTTAAATTGGCAAATAATTTGGCATGTTTCAGGGAGAGTAGAATAGAGTGAACATGGGGAAAATGGCTCAGAGTGAGGCTGGAGAGGCAGGTTGAGTCCTGCTTGTGTGGGACTTAAAGGGCCAGGTATTGCTCCCAGGGTTTGGGTGGGAACTAGAGCCACTGCAAGTATTAGGAAATAAGGGATTTAGTAGAGGCGTTGTTCTTTATCCACATGTGGGACAGACACTGGGAATTGGATGTATGGAAGCAGGGAGTTGAAGAATGAGAGAAACAGTCACTGAAACACCAGCAAGGTGGACAGGTTAGAGCAGGCAGGAAAATTTAAATTCACAAGCATGCCAGGCGCCTAAAGTAAAATCAGGAAGGGGCACTCTGGATGGGTCTCTGGGAGCTGCTGTCTCTGGGTAGCAGTAGCACTTGTATAACTGCTGTCTATGGAGTTGCAGCCAAGTGCCTGAGTTGTGGTCAGGTGCTAGGAGGGTGAGCTGGATGCAGTGGATCATGAATAAGTAGTGCCCAATAGCTTTCTCTGTGCCTGTTCATGGCCTTCTATAACCCCAGCTACCTTCTGAGAGTCAGAGCTCTGCTTTCCTTCCAACCAGCAAGTCCCCCTCTTGGTTAACTCTAAACCAGAACCACACAGGAAATGGGATTTTGGGAACAGAGCATCCAATCCTCCAGGTGAGGATTTCACGTTTATGCTCATAGAAAGGAAAGCTCACTCACATTTACCACTCCAGAGTCTATAATAGAAAATATCAGTCCCTTACCATCTAACTTAGCTTCCTTTTCCTCTTCCAGCTACCACATTTTTTCTATACTTGATTATTACTAAGAGTTATTAAGCACCAAATTCTTCAAGTCTCCCTTTTTCTGACAGACAACTGAGAGTATCACATATTCTTTTCTTGGGCATTTAAGTTCCTCTCTGAGTTTACAGATGATAGCACATGACCGACCCCTTCACAGGCTTATAGGTCTTGGGAGGACAGGTTTTGTAGACTTGACTCAGGAAGCCCACGTGGGTACTACTCACTAGATGGTAATCAGGGGAAGGTTACCTGTCTGTGCATGTAACTCACCCACCTATAAAAGGGTATGGCAAACCCTACCTCACAGAATTGTTAAGGAGATTAAATAATGCATTATAAGAGGACAGCTTGTGTGAGACATGTTTTATTCATGAAAAGGGCTCACTTAAGGTTAATTCACCTTTTATTTTCTTCTGCCATGCTTCCTGGACTAACACACAACTTTGGGGTTGCCCATTGACCTTTTTTTCCTATTTCTCTTCATTGCACACCAGCAATATTGCAGCCATTATGAAGCTTCTACAAAGGCTAAACCAATTCTGTCATTTATCATCCTTTCTAACATTTCAGTACTATAATCAGCTTTGTTAACTGTAAACAGTCATGGTAACAATGGTCTCTAACTCAGATTCTTTATTAGGAGTGAATGAGGTAATGTGTGGAAAGGGGTTAGAACACAGCTTGTCACATAGGAAAGACTCAGTGAATGTGAGCTATTCTTACTACCATGGTCTTCATTACTATGTGCATTTGTCTTTCAAAGAAGTTGGTCAAGTCCTCTGTGGTGGGAGGAGCCATCAAAGTACTGGACCCTAAAGTTTCCCCATCCTCACAAAATGAGTGAGATCCTGGCCAGGTACAGTGGCTCATGCCTGTAATCCCAGCACTTTGGGAGGCTGAGGCAGGCAGATCACCTGAGGTCAAGAGTTCGATTCCAGCCTGGCAACATGACGAAACCCAATCTCTATTAAAAATACAAAATTAGCCAGGCATGGTGGCACACTCGTGTAATCACAGTTACTTGGGAGGCTGAGGCAGGAGAATCACTTGAACTCAGGAGACAGGTTTCAGTGAGCCCACACTGCACCATTGCATTCTTGCCTGGGCAAAAAGAGGGGAACCCTTATCTCAAAGAAAAAAAAAAAAGCTCTAAGCTCACAGGCATCCCCAAGAGGTCATGGAGTGAACTCTGTTCCACTTCCCTCTGATTTGAAACTCTGGATCCTTGTTGCCCAGGACAAATGGACAATTTTAAGCACCTTGAACGACTTTTTCCAGGAGGTCACTTTCCTTATCTAAAAAGTCCAGAATTGTCTTTTTAGATAATTCATTTTGCCTCTTTCTAGGATCTTCAACATATTTATAATTATTTTTCTAAACACTTATATTTTAATAAAAAATAATATCAAACATTTATTGAGCACTTATGTATACTTGACACTATGTTGAATGCATAAGATCCACTATTTATTTATCTTCACGTTGACCAATGAAGTATAAGCAATTACATCAATTTTATAAAGGATAAGACTGATATATATATATATATATATACACATACATACATATTATATACACATATATAAGCACATATATATTTATACATATATACATGTATATACACACACATACATGTATATAAACATATATACAAACATTGTTCTAGTGGTGGCCACTTGACAGTCTGAAATAATCCAGAACCCTTCCTGCCACTACATATAACATACAAATAGAAATGATGGATAAAATGCTATAATTTAAAAGATAAAAAAAACACATACTCATAGCTTAGTTTTCACGAAAATAAAATCAGCAAGTACCAGAAACAAAAAAGGAATCGAAAGCTCGAGTGTTAATATAAATAAGAGAGGACACAAACAGATGGAGAAACATTCCATGCTCATGGTTAGGAGTAATCGACATCATGAAAATGGCCATACTGCCCAAAGTAATCTATAGGTTCAACACTATACCTATCAAGCCACCAATGACCTTCACAGAACTGGAAAAAAAAAAACCACTTTAAACTTCATATGAAATCACAAGAGAGCCCACATAGCCAAGACAATCCAAAGCAAAAAGAACAAAACCGGAGGCATCACACTACCAGACTTCAAACTATACTACAAGGCTACAGTAATCAAAACAGCATGGTACTGGTAACAAAACAGAGATATAGACCAATGGAACAGAACAGAGACCCCAGAAGAAACACCACACATCTACAACCATCTGATCTTTGACAAACCTGGAAAAACAAGCAATGGGGAAAGGACTCCATGTTTAATAAATGGTGTTGGGAATACTGGCTAGCAATGTGCAGAAAGCAGAAACTGGACCCCTACCTGTCACCTTACACTAAAATTAACTCCAGATGGATTAAAGATTTAAACATAAAACCTAACACCTTAAAAACATTAGACGAAAACGTAGGCAAAACCATCCAGGACATAGGCATAGGCAAGGACTTCATGACTAAAACACCAAAAGCAATGACAATAAAAGCCAAGGTAGACAAATGGGATCTAATTAAACTCCAAAGCTTCTGTACAGCAAAAGAAACTATCATTAGAGCAAACTGGCAACCAACAGAATGGGAAAAAAAAAAGTTGCAATCTAGTCATCTGACAAAGGGCTAATATCCAGAATCTACAGTAAAGAACTAAAACAGATATACAAGAAAAAACCCCATTCAAAAGTGGGCAAAGCATATGAACAGACACTTTTCAAAAGAAGACATCTATGAGGCCAACAAAGATATGAAAAAATGCTCATCATCACTGGTCATTAGAGAAATGCAAATCAAAACCACACTGAGATATCATCTCATGCCAGTTAGAATGGCGATCATTAAAAAATCTGGACTCAACAGATGCTGGAGAGGATGTGGAGAAATAGGAAGACTCTTACACAGTTGGTGGGAGTGTAAATTAGTTCAACCATTATGGAAGACAGTGTGGTGATTTCTCAAGGATCTAGACATAGAAATTCCATTTGACCCAGCAATCCCATTACTGGATATATGCCCAAAGAACTATAAATCGTTCTACTATAAAGACACATGCACACATATGTTCATTGCAGCCCTGTGTACAATAGCAAAGACCTGGAACCAACCCAAATGCCTATCAGTC
Source organism: Cebus imitator (assembly GCF_001604975.1). Classification (NCBI taxonomy): domain Eukaryota; kingdom Metazoa; phylum Chordata; class Mammalia; order Primates; family Cebidae; genus Cebus; species Cebus imitator. Next base: position 1,244,996 of record NW_016107328.1, on the reverse strand, counting down.
ATAGACTGGACAAAGAAAATGTGGTACATATACACCATGGAATACTATGCAGCCATAAAAATTGATGAGTTAGTGTGCTTTGTAGGGACTTGGATGAATCTGGAAACCATCATTCTCAGCAAGCTGACACAAGACCAGAGAGACAAACACCGTATGTTCTCACTCATAGGTGGGTGTTGAACAACGAGAACACATGGACTCAGGGAGAAGAGCATCACACAGTGGGGGCAGTTGGGGGGGGTATGGGAGAGACAGTGGGGGGTGGGGAGGGAGGGGAAGGTGGAGAGGGATAACATGGGGAGAAATGCCAGATATAGTATGCAACCTAAATTAAAATAAATAAATTTTTTAAAAAAGAAAATAGCTTAAGTATGATTTTAAAGAAAATAATGGCAGAAGAATTTCTTCCTATTTCTGTTATGTGAGGCATCCTCAGCCTCCCCTCCTAGTTTTATCTCTTTTTTTTTGTTTGTTTGTTTTTTGTTTTTGAGATGGAGTCTTAAGTCTGGAGTGCAGTGGCACAATCTCAGCTCACTGCAACCTCTGCCTCCTGGGTTCAAGTGATTCTTTTGCCTCTGCCTCAAGAGTAGCTGGGATTACAGGCATGGACCACTGCACCTGGCTAATTTTTGTATTTGTAGTGGAGACAGGATTTTGCCATGTTGGGCAGGCTGGTCTCAAACTCCTGACCACAGGTGATCCCCCCACCTCAGCCTCCCAAAGTGCTGGGATTACAGGAATAAGCCACCACGCCTGGCCTTCCCTTCTAGTTTTAAACATTAACCTACTCTTCAAAGTCAAATGGTCTTCTCTTGTCACTGAACTTTGGTTGACTCTATTTTGTTATTGGGAATATTTTCTAGTTAGGAAACATTCTTTTACAGTGTATAAATTATCACTATTCCAAAGGAAATCTTAAAAGGGTGAAAATGGACTTGATTATTACTATTATTCAAAGCTTTTAAGTCTTTTTTCTTGGAATCCATGAATGGATAGCCATCTGGCTTTCTTGTTCCCACTACAAACACAATAAATTTTTTCCCAGTAAAGTTATTGCTGATTCCCTCTTGAAAAAAAAAAAAAGACTAGATATTAAAAATTGTTCCTGAAATTCAATATCCAATGGATCAGTTGGCTGTCAGACTAGACACTGCTGAAGAGATAATACATGAACTGGAAGATCTGCCTAAAGAATGCCATGCAGGGAATCAAGACATGAAACATATGAAGGATGCATAAAGAGATCTAGTGGGTAGGATAAGAAAATTCATTGTTTCACTAGTAGGATTTGTAGAAGTAGAAAATAAAGAGATCACATAAAGGTAATATTTAGTGATATAACTATGAACTTTCCAGAGTGAATAATATGTAAGTTCTTAAAACATAGTCCTGAGCAAGAAAGGTTAGATGAATCTTCTCAAGGCAAAATAACCAATAAGCGGTGGAGTCAGATTCAGAGAGACTCAATCTGAATGCAAAGTTCTGCATTTTAACCAGCATTTCTATACTGCAAGCAAATCTTTGGCATCTTCCTTGAGGGCTCAAATTGTGACTAACTCATGGAACCCTTAGTCTTGTAACAAGAGTCAATTTCTATCTGGTTTAAATCCAATTAAAATCATGAAGCTGTTGAGTTAACATTTTCTAAATGTGTGGTTTTGTAGTAGTTAAATTTGTCCCATAAGATGTTCTTTTGAGGATGGTAAAAAGTATGAATGAGGAGAGTCTCTGATCAAATACATTTGGAAAATAATTACATATGATATATCATTTTGCAGAGGCATAGGAAATACCAGTATATTAAATTTTCTGGTACGTCTAGAACAAAGATATCTGTTTGACTCCAGAACCCATTTCTCCCCAAATACCAACTATTGCCTTTTGGAAGACTTTGCATCACAGCTCTGTACAATATTAAAGACAATTTTCCAACTTTTTTTGAATATTTTAATTTTTAGGTAATTTACTACTGGCCAAAAAACCCTCTTTGAAAGTTTTTTTTTTTTTAAACACTGAAGGAAAGTGTTTCATCTTCTACCCATTGGTGCTAATCAGACCTTGTAAGGTTACAAAGAAAATGTCTTAACCTTGTTAATTTATGTTGCAGTGACAAATGACCACTAAATGTCAATGATTTACAACAGACTTTTTTTTTTTTTGCTCAGGTACATATCAACTCCAGGTGAGTAGAAGCTCTGCTCTTTGATCTTTATTTCAGGACACACACTGAAGAAGCACCTTCTATCTTGGTCTTGTGGCCAAGGAGAAAATGGATAGAGGAACCACACATGGTTATTAAAGCTTAATTGTGGCAATCACTACATTCTCTCACATTTCCTTGGTCAAAGCAAGTTATATGGCCCAGCTGATTATAAGAGGATGGGAAAGCATGGTCCTTCTGAGAACAGGACGGCCAATATTTAAGAACTGCCAAATAGTCAATCACAGAGTCAAATCCCTGCACCAGGAACATTGGAAGACAGCTGTCATGTGCTCCACAGCCTTGTTTTCCCCAGCTTCTCCCATTTTTAATTCTTTTTCTATTCTTTTATGACATGATTTTGAGCCTCTTGGGATCTTTTTTCCTTGGATATGCTCCAGTTAATGTGAATATTAATAACCATAATCACTTCTGGCGAATATGCCTGTGGCTCTGCTTTGTCCCTTACTGGCATCATCTCTTATAACCCTCACAACAGCCCTGGGGATAGGTGGTATTATTCCCACTGTACAAATGTTCAGATGGGTATAGTGAGGCTCAGCCTGCTATATTAATTTAACCAAAGTCACACAGCTGGCACAGAGCAGAGGCTGTCTGAAAGCTCGGCTGTATAGGCTGTCTACAAAGCTCAGCTACTAACTTCCAGTATAGGCACAGTCTCCCTGTGTAGCTCTGTTCCCCAGATATGTAGGAGAAGCTTGAGATGAGTTGACACCTTTCTCCTTTTAAGAACATATGCTGTGGGATGCGAATGTCCAAAAGTGAGATAGAAATTCTGTGTCGCAACAACTGAATCAAGAATAAGAATATGTTGGCACATCTTTCGGAAATGCAGTCTCCTCTAAGCACCTGGAGGCCCTCTATGCATTTAATGTACATTAAAACCATCTGTACACTCTGAGTGCACTCATCAACAGAGCAATTTATGGACATGATCTGGATCACAGATGTAAAAAACATTATTTTGTCTGATATATAAACTGATATTTTATAAGTGGCCACCTTGAGCCCTGTGTTAAGGAGGATGTAGAAGGATAACCCAGTGGGGTAACGCATAAGCAGTATCTGATGAGAGCAAGGGAGAAGGAAGCTATGCTTATATTTACCAAGCATTTGTCATCCCTGTCCTAGGGAAAGCCACCCCTGTGATTGAGAGAATAGATCTTAGAGAAACACTGAACCAATACTTAATTTTATAGAAGGATAAAACTAATATTATTTTAGCACCCCTGAACATACACTTCGTTTCACTTACTCCTCACAACACAGTGCAAATAGGCACAGTTCTCCCATTTCCCAGTCAAGAAGATGAAGACTCAGAGCTGCCAGCTAACTCTAAGACCCACAGCAAGTAAATGGCAGAAGCAGGACTCAGTCTTATGTCTGATGTAACCCTGATGCTAGACTATGGCATGACAGCATCTAAAATCCTCAGAGCTCAATAAAAAGTCCCCCTGTTCTATGGGTTTGTCTTGCCATGACATGGCCCAATTTCAAGATATTTAACACCGTTCTGTTCTTGCCTTTCCTCTTTCCCACTGGCTGAAGTCTCACTCTTCTCAAAACACAAATGGCTATGAGGCAAGGCACTTTGTTGGACCAGATCGTGCCTCCTAAAGGTGGCAGGTTTGCATCACGACTTTACATAAATGCTCTTGGCACTGACAGCGGGAGGCAGGCAGGAGTACGGCTCTGCCATGTGACAAATATAGAGCAGCTGTCCTTAAAGCTCTAAGAAGAGACTAACCCTCAAGGGAGACGCCATGCAATAAATAATTTTTGCCATAACACATTTCTTCCCTTTGCATAAATTTAACACCCTGCTCTCTGTACAATATGTGATCTTCCTGCTAACTCCCCATAGATAGAAATAGCTCTGGTAAGATGTGAGAAAAGACAAGTGGCAGAAAGGAAGGAAGACACGACACTTTGGAGAACTTGACTTTAGTGCCGGCTTCTCTGCAATGCATATTAATTTTTGCTTTCTTCACGATTAACAATACTCAAAAGGAAGGCAGTGGGACAGATCATCAGTCCAGTGGGATCCCAGAGCATCAGATAAATGGTTTTTGGACTTGAGATGCTGATTCCCTGTTTGCTTTGCCAGGTATCACCTTGTTTCCAGCCTGTCTTCCTTCTCTTTCCCATAACAACAGTCACCAGACCACTTCCCTTACTCTAAACATGAAGGGCAGCCCAGGCTCCAGCCTCCAGAGTCAATCCTGCCTCTGATTAAAGGGTTCTAAGAAGGTCTAGCAAAACTCAGATATTCAGCTAGCAGATCTCTGGTTTTCTGGCTCAACTCAGGTTGTTGTGGAACTTTGAATGGGAATATGCAAATGCAGCTGGGGTCCTTCTTTCTGGAGATCAAAGCACTAACACCAAAGTCTACCTTAGATGTTTCCAGTCTACCTAAATAATTTGTCTCATATTATTTCATTTCCCTCAAACAGGGCCTTCTGGCACCTGGAGAATCTTTAATTTGGGGGTAGTATCCTGTGTTCCCTTTGATCTAGATAGCCTGTACAATCATGGTGCCTTAATCTCAAGGGCCTTAATCTCAAGGGAGGAAGTGCACTGTTTAGGAAGTCCTCATTCCTGCAGATGGAAGATGCCCTGATTAGGTAAGGGCGCCAGATCAATGCTCCTTTGTTGCCAGAATTCTGAGAGCAGCACCTTGTGTCTTGCATTGTTCTTCTCCTATCTCATGTGATTGTATTGGGAATGCCAATCGCAGTCACACATCCTCTGCACCTCCAAGCTTCAGTGTGACCACATGATCACAACGCCACCTCTGGAATCAGACAAGCGCTTTATAGGACTAAAGTGAGAATCATCAAGTCACAAGCTCAGAACTGGCCAGAATTTTCAGTTTCAAGTGACAAAAATCTCCAACCACAAAAATAGAACATATGGGCCTATGTATACTGAAAACCAAGAGTTGATTTACTTCAAAAAGAGTCAATTCAAGGAATTTGGAGATGTGGTCAGGTATGGGCCTCTCTCCATGGACTCCTTGTCCTTTCTTTCACACCCATATCCAGGTCTCTGCATTTGTCTGTGTTCTTCACTGTCAGGTGGCTTCTCCTAATGTGATAGCAAAGGCACTGGCAGACCGCACCAGGCTTAGGTCCATTATGTAGGCAATCTGGAGGTAGCCAGGTACTTCTTTTCAAACTGATTCAGTCCCAGGACTGACTCTCATTTGCCCAGCTTGTGCAAGTGAGCCTAATCACAACTGTGATGGGTAACATTAGGTGTCAGCTTTACAGGATTAAGGGATGCCTCGATAGCTGGTGAAGCATTGATCTGGGTATGCCTGTGAGGGTGCTTCCAAAGGAGATTGAAATGTGAGTCAGTGGACTGGGAGAGGAAAACCTGCCCTCAGTGTGGGCAGGCACCATCCAATCAGCTGCGTGCACGGGGCATGGCTAGAATAAAGCACCCAGAAGAAAGGGAACATTCAGCTTGAGGAGTCTCCTCTTTGTCCTCAGTGAGAGGCTTTTTCTCCTCCTGCCCATGGACATCAGACTCCAGGTTCTTTGGCCTTTGGATTCTGGGACTTGCTCCAGAAACCTTTTGGGAGCTCTCTCACCTTCACCCTCAACCTGGCAGCTGCTCTATTGACCTCCTTGTTTTGAGGCATTTAGACTTGGATTAAGCAACACTACTGGATTTTCTCATTCCCCAGCTTGCAGATGACCTATTGTGGGGCTTCACCTGTATAATCATGAGAGCCAGTTCTCCCCAATAAACTCCATTTTATATGTACATATATCCTATTGGTTCTGTCTCTCTGTAGCATCCTCATACACCAACCAAATAGCTTAAGCACCGTTAGATGGAATTCTGTCACATGCAGCTGTAAGAAATGAACTGATAGGTTCCTTTCTGAGGGTTCACTGACTTAGACCTTGGTATATCAAGAACCCATAGTAATGAGATTAAGGCTAACAGAAGACACACCAGGGAATAAATATATGTGAATATGGGGGATGATAAAAAGACAGAATTCAACCCCAGCTCACCTCTCATCTCTCCAAAGTCACTAGCTGCCTAATATTGCATAAATGGGAAGTTCTGTCAACTGCTGCACCTGCCTGGTATGATGCATGCCTCCCTGTGGTGGTCAAATGGGCTTGGGGTTTCAACATTTTGTAGAAGTTACACACGAGCACTGAGATTGATACTACATTGCTTCCTGACACAATGCTAGTTGGCATAAAACGTCAAAAGAATCTCCTGATGGCTGGGCATGGTGGCTCACACCTGTAATCCCAGAACTTTGGGAGGTCAAGGCAGGGTGATCACTTGAGCCCAGGAGTTCAAGACAAGCCTGTACAAGATGGCAAGACCCAGTCTTTACAAAAGGATAAAAAATTAAAATTAGCTGGGCATGATGGCACATGCCTATAGTACCTGGGCAGTGAAGCCCCATCTCTTAAAAAAAAAGCTCCCAGTTACTCTCAATGATTCAAGAAACATGAAAGATACAGCATGAGAACACTAATAATGATTAGGCTTTTGCTGCATTCCTATGACCTAGCCTCCCATTCTTGTCACTCAACCCCAGTCTAGGTCACTTGTTCCAATGTTCCAGTTATAGTTTTGGTTCCTGGCCTGATACATAAGTCCCCCTAGGACTTTGTTCCCCTAGAAATTGAAGCTGTATCCTTGAACCACCAACCACTGCTGGAGACCTACTGCATCCTGGCATTCTTGAAGGTTGACCATAGTCTGCAGTATTGGTGAAAGTCATCGAATCCCAACCTCAGTTACTAAACATAACCACTGATGCCACCCCTAGGTCAACATGCCCAGAATTAATTGAATGCACCGAATCTCTTCTTACCAATCTGCTCTTTCTCCAGTGCTCTCAGTTTTAATAGATAACATCACAATTTCTCCATTTTCCTAATCCAGAAATTCAGAGGCCATGCCTGACTCTGTTTTCTTTACCCTCACCCCTATATCCAATCACTCAGTCCCGTTGATTCTTCTAGTAGTTATTCGTGATCTAACTTTCTCCATCTCCACTGCTAGCTCCTTGCCCCAAGCCACCAGCATCTTTCATCCCAAATACCAAGTTACCAGTTTCCATTCTTGCCTTACTCTCATCAATTGTTCACATAGCAGGAAGAGTGATCTCTTCAAAATACAAGGTGAATGGTGCCATTCCCACACACACTGTGCTCCAATTGCTCCTCTTTGTCTCAGTCACTATTCCCCCTCTAGATATTAGATTAAATACGACTGCAACAGGTCAATTTTCCATGACAACCTTTTTAGCATCCTACATCTAATCTTCATGCTTATTATCACAACTTGAATGTACCAATTACTTGTGTTGCCATTTTACATTTGTTCTCCCAGGTGGATTAAATTCTGTAAAAGGTAAACACTGTATCTACTTTTCTCCCCATTTCTCCAGAACCAAGTTCCTTATATAGTTAATGCTCAGTAAAAATTTAATGAATATGTTTATAAATGAATGCCATAACACATTCAAGCAGTGTCTAAGCCGAGCCTGAACAGTCATCATTCTGAAATGTTGCAAAGAGAAACCTCTGTTGTGAAGTTTGAACTAGATAATTGTTAAAGCTCCAAGTAATACTTTGATTCCCTTTCAGTCTCATATTCCTAATGTTAAATACATGTCATCAGTGTTCAATGTTACAGCTTCAAACATAGAAGATACAAGAGGTAAATGCTGAGATTTCACTATTTGTTAACCTATCATGGGAGGTACCATTTGTTTTCACAGTATGTTCATTGTCTCATTTTATTTCCATTTTTAAGCTCTTTCTCCAAAATATGGGAGAGAGAGAGAGACAAAATTTTATTGACCTGATTTATCATCATCATAAAGATTAAGTCAACCAGTCCAACAAATTAGGGGATGGTTTTAGATCTTACAAAAGGATTCACCAAAGGGGTTCCTTGAAACAGTACACTCTCTGATGGCACATAAAATTTGATTTGATTTACAAAAATTTGATTTGCACATAACTATTCAGGAACATATTGATTGCTTTAAGTGAAGTACACTGGGACATAACTGCCTCTAATCTTTTATAACAAAGGCAGCAATTGAAATTGCTTTTGCTAAGCAATTTTTGAAATTGAGGGTTCGATCTCTTTGCTGGCTTTCCCTCACTCAGAAGGTTCTCTGTCTCCTCACACACTTTCCTTCTCCTAATTAAATGAGGTAACCATTTTGTATTATTTGTAGACTGCAGTAGCTGACAGAATCATACGCTCATCTTAGGGATACTGAAAAAGCAGCGCTAGGGGCTTAATTTCTTTTGCCTCCCTCTTTGTTTATACAGGCACTTCTTATTCTCGCTTCTTGGACGCATTTTAGAGAGCAATCGATTTGTTGGTTATTAAAAAGTGGTCAACTACCATGGTATTAGCTGGACCCATATTCCCCAACCACAATGTCATTTTCATCCCATGAGAAAGTTTGCCATTTGTGTGCGTGTCTGTTTGTTTGCTTTATGTAGCTTGTGGTGTGGAGTGCCTAATAAGGAATCCTGACACTAGCTTGCACCACCTCCAGATGGAATTTCTTTATAGATCAGCCTCAGTGATTCATTTCCCAACTGGTTCTGATCAATACAGCTTGACTTGGTTTAAGGTTAGAGAAACTAGCAAAACTGTGGTACTCATAGGGTGCCTAAAAGCACCTCCTTCATAAAGGCTCTCTTTGATGATGACCTGTCGAACTGATCCACAGCCTCTTAGTGGAGTCGGGGCCTGAGCTCTACTCAAGCCCCAAAGCTGCCATTGTCTTGTTCTCTTTGATTCTATGAATGCGGAGGCCAGAGAGGCATCTACGAAAACAGCATGGTGTGAGGGCACAATGAGTTAATGGCACATCAGGGTATGTGAGCCCCTGGCCCAGTTGTACTAAGAACTGACTGTTGAGCTTCAGTGAGTGACTCACGTCCTGAGATTCTGTGTCAGCATCCACAGACTAAGGCAGCTGGACCTGTTGATATCTAAGGATCCACTGAGCTCTGAAGTACTAAGTTTCTGTGTAGAGGCAGAAAGTCCTGCTGTATTTTTAAGTACTTGCCTCAATTTTCAACAACGTACTCTGAAATGACCACCTTTTGGGTAAAGGGATCATGAAAAACTGCTTTCTCTCTGCCACAAGGATCTCAAACCAGGCTTTCATACTTTCCAGCTGTGTGTCCTTGGCCAAATCACATGATCTCTCCTGGGTTCTGTTTCTTATCTATAAAACAATGTCACACAGTTCTTTCTTTTACCCATTGAGGGGTGAGGATCCAATGAGGTCACAGATGATATGAGAAACACTTTGGAAAGCAAAGCAGAATACGTAAAAGAGACTGTTTAATCAGGTGGCCATTGCATTTCCAGAGAATAGAGGCATGAACACTCCCCCCCGGAGCTTCATAAATCTGGCTTCCTCCTACTCCATGCCCTCCCACACTCCCCACTGTGGCTGTAGTTCATGCTGGGCCAGAAATCATGGCTTGTTTACAAGCTATTTGAATGCAGAGACTCATTAATGTAGGTGATGACAACTATCTTTGGGGACTACTGCAGATTCAGCCAAATAAACTCGGCCATCCTGTTCACTCCACCTGGACAAAAGCCCTAATACCCACTTGGTCAACCAACCAGCCAGTCAGTTAATGCTCTGTCTAGCACACTGTGAGCACCGAGCTCACAAATGCTCCAGGGCAGGATCAACCTTGAGGATGAGCTGACCTCATATCCTTTTAGATCAACAGTGACATTCATAGACTATTCAGTGATGCTCTAACAGAAGGCATGTCTATACATTTTTTTCTAAAATATTACTGACTTTTTTTTTCTTAAATGGCACATCTGTAGACCTTAGGATCTGAAAATACAACTATATTCAGCAATCATTTTTTAAAAAATATAATATCCTGCATCCTCACTACAAGACAAGTTTCCTTTTACCCAATGAGGGTGAGGATAAAATGAGGTCACAGATAATGTGAGAAACACTTTGGAAAGCAAAGCAGGCTGCATAAAAGAGACTGTTTAATCAGGTGGCCATGTTACATAAATGTTCTCACTTAATATGTTCTTTGCAACATCTCTGTAAAATAGGTATTCACTTAGCAACATTACTCGAATGAATGAACACATTAAAAAATTAATATCATTAAATGATGAATACTTGTTGAACGCTTTCTACATGCTAGGCATTGTGCTAAGCAGTGAAGATCCAGAAATGAGCAAAATGGGCAAGGTAGCCATTATCGCTGAGCTTATGGTCTAAGTATTATAATCTCCATTTGTAAATAAACAATCTGAGAACACAGAAGATGAACTAACTTGCCCAAGGTACACAGTAAGACGATGCCAGGTTAAGGGATCAAAAGTTAGCCTGGCCCTGGCCACCATGAAGTGACTGATACCAATGTCCCTTCCTGACCCAAACAGTGATGAACCTATACAAATTGTGTAAGTAAATGTTTTCAGGCACTGGATGTCAAGCAGCACAGGACTATCATCCTGAAGAAAAGAGAATCACACAAGACAAGCCTCATATTTATCCGGGTTTTCTGTTTCAGGGCACTCTCTCAACTTCAACACAGAGAAGTGGGCCCCAAGTAAAATGGTATTGCTCAACCAAGGAGGCAGAGATCATGTTTGTTCAAAAGAGCACCTGAGAGGCAGGAGCTGCAAGAGGCACACAGGTGAGACATATGTTCGAGGGTTCCCACTGCACGTGCACCAAGACAAGACTACTCAAAGCCTAACAGAGAACAGCTTCTGAGGGCTGAAAACTGAAAGGAAATTGCTGAGGTCATGGAGAGCTGAGACATGTTGGAGTTCCAGCCTAGTAGGAGCAGAGACCTCACTGAGAACCTCAGGTATTCCATTGAGATTTCAAGGACCAACTTCAGAAGGGCCAAACTATAAGAGTAAGGACTCAGCCCTCGATTGAGCATCGATCCTTAGGATAAGGGCAAAATGAAGACAAACCAGGCTTAACAAGGTAGAAAACCAATTTTAAAAAGGAAAGATTTGAAAAATTCGAAAACTGAAAATTATAACAATTAAATGTGTGTAATTACTTAATAGAATATTAGAGATGACAAAAGAAAGGATTAATAAACTTGAAATAAAATCAATAGAAGTAATCTAAACTGAAGAATAAATGGGAGGAAAGCTTGAATAAAGGAAAAGAGCCACATTGGCACATGGGATAGTATTAAGTATCTAAAGTATCTTACATAACTGAAGCCTCCAAAGGAGAGAATATGCAGGAAAAATATTTCAAGATACTTAGTATAAAGTATCTAAGTATCTTATATAACTGAAGCTTCCAAAGGAGATAATATGCAGGAAACATATTTCAAGACAATTTCCAGACGATCCCAAATTTTATGAAAACATCAGCTTACATATCTAAGAATCTCAGCAAACATAAGGCAACATAAAAACAAAGAAACCCTGTAGTGTAGAACAGTACTGATCTTAAAGACACCAAAGAACTGATAAGAGGATATCATAAGCATATTTTTACTAATAAATTCAACAATGTAGATAAAATTGGTATACAGACAAATTCTTTGAAAAGCATAATGTAACAAAAGTCACACAAGTCCTTAAAAATTAAAAATGGATTGTAAAATGTATATGAAAAAGCAAAGGACCTAAAAAACAAACCAGTCTTGGAAAAGAAAAATTTGGAAAACTCATACTATCTGATTTCTAAATTTACGATAAAGCTACAGCAATAAATACAGTATTGTATTGGCATCAGGATAGACAATTAAGTCAATAGAACAGAAGGAGGGAATCTACAAATAAATCTAGATATTTGGATCAATTGATTTTTTTTAAAAATCATGCTAGCAATTTAACAGGGTAAGAAAATTCTTTTCAATAAATAGAGGGAAAAGAGAAATTCTAACCCTTTCCTAATCAAACGTGAAAATCAATTTAAGATGGATCATGGGCATATATGCAAAAACCAGTCCTATTAATTTTCTTTAAGATAAGGAATAATATTTTGAAACTCTAGAAAGATTTCTTAGAACTCTACAAAAATTACCCAAAAGAAAAAAGCTGGCAAACTGAACTTCGTCGAAATTGAAGAAATTGAAGACTCTTCACACACACACACACACACACACACACACACACACACACACACACAGTTAATAAAATGAAAGGGCAAATCATAGACTTGGAAAAATTATTCACAGGACCTATATTTTACCAAAGACTCATATCAATAATATAGAATAATCTCTGCAAATTAATGATTTTAAAAATTATGTTGACCAGGCATGGTGGCTTACTCCTATAATCCCACCACTTTGGGAAGCTGAGGCGGGTGGATTGCCTGAGGTTGGGAATTTGAGACCAGCCTGACCAACATGAAGAAACCCCATCTCTACTAAAAATACAAAATTAGCTGGGCATGGTGGCGTATGCCTGTAATCTGAGCTACACAGGAGGCTGAGGCAGGAAAATCAATTGAATCTGGGAGGTGGAGGTTGCAGTGAGCTGAGATCATACCATTGCACTCCAGCCTGGGCAACAAGAGTGAAACTCCAAAAAAAAAAAAAAAAAAAAAACGGTTGTAAAAATAGGCCAATGACTTGAGTAGACACTTCACAAAAGATATGTGAATGGGCAATTAGGGTTTAGAAAAAGCTTACCATTTTTAGTCATCAGGAAAATGTAAATTAAAATCACAGTAAAATACCACTACATACCTACTAGAATGGCTAAAATTTAAAAAAATAAAAATGTGGGCTAGAATGTGAAAGAACCGAAACCCTCATACATGCAGTGGAAATGTAATGACAGACTTTAGAAAACTCTTTGGAATTTCTCACAAAATCAAATGTACGTCAGTCTTACAACTTAACACTTCCACTCCTAGGTATTTACCCAAGATAAATGAAAAGATATTTCTAAGAAAAGGCTTGTCTAGGAATGTTTATAAAGCTAAATTTAATATCCCAGATCTAGAAACAGCTCAAATGTCCACCAACAGGAGAATATAAAGGCATGTAATATTCTATTAATTCAATGAAATGCTAATTAGCAATAAATGCTATGAAGTACTGATATCCGCAGCAACATGAATCAATCTTAAGAACATTGTACTAAGTGAAGTAGCTAGACAGAGCACACACTGCATGATTCATTTATATGAAGTTCAAGGACAGGCAAAACTAATCTGTGGTGATTGAAATCAGAACACTAGTTGCCTTTAGGGCAGTAAGGATTAAATAAGAAGAACCATGAGATAACTTTCTAGTATGATTAAAACATCGTTTATTTTTATTGGTGTTTTTTAGAGTGGGGTATGTATTTGACACAACTCATTAAACTACACCTTTTAAAATCTGTTTCCCTGTATATAAATTTGCCTCAGTTAAGATAATCCAGTCTATTTGACTCCAAAGACTGTATTTGTTCTACCATACTATGCTGAATATCAGGTAAAAGTTAACACCTAGAAATTTTGCCAACCTAAAATGAGGCAGCACATTGTGGAGAAAAAAATGGAATGGACTTTTCCATTAAATGAGCGTAAGTGAGCAAGCTGTTTATAAACTATAAAAGTGACAAATATGTATAATTATATGTAAATACTATTATTACAAATTGTTAAGGCAGTATTGCACCCAATGGGCTTTGGAAACCATGACCATTTGTATTCATTATCGATTGTTGCATAGAAATAACAAAACTAAGTGGCTTGAAACACCAAATTTTATTCTTTCATTTTCTGTGGTCAGGAGTTTGGGAGTACACACAGTTGAGCTGTCTGCCAGGGCTGCAGTCATCTGAAGGGTGGAGGGTCTTCTTCTAAGTTTGCCCCCTGGTTGTTGACCTGCCTCAGTCCTTCACTGGATGTCTACAGGAGGCCTCAGCCCTCTTCACAGACTGCCCAGGGTTCATGGGACGTGGCAGCTGGCTTCCCCCAGAGCAAGTAGCCCAAGAGAAAGCACGAAACCAAAATGGAAGCTGCAGTGTCTTTTATACCCTGATCTTGGCAGTGACATGCCATCGCTTCTGCAGTAGTGTGCTGGCCACACAGTCCTTCCCTGGTGCAAGTGGCAGGAGAGTGTTCTAGTACCACTATTTCAAGAGAAGCAGGGACCATCACCATCTTGGGAGACTGACTGCACAATAATTTTTTCACCTTGTACCACAGCTCATTGCATGTGTGATCTGGGACAAGTTACTTATTCTTTTGAAGCCTCAATTTCTTTTTTCTTTTTTTCCCATTTATTTATTTTATTGCATTTTAGGTTTGGGGGTACATGTGAAGAACATGCAAGATTGTTGCATAGATACACACGTGGCAGTGTGATTTGCTGCCTTCCTCCCCATCACCTACATCTGGCATCTCTCCCCTTGCTATCTTTCCCCAACTCCCCACCCCCCACCGTCCCTCCCCTATTTCCCCAAAACAGACTCCAGTGTGTAGTGCTCCCCTCCCTGTGTCCATGTGTTCTCATTGTTCAATATCCGCCTATGAGTGAGAATAACTATATTTACCCCCAAGGGATTCAGCTGGTAATGTTAGAAAGTTCTTAGAAGAGAATCCAGAATAGATTATGTTTTCATTAATGTTATACCAAACCACACATAAATTAGTATAGTCCTAGAGAATGTCTGGTGTTACTCTCCTGGCCAGATTGTCTGCCTAAACACTCTTACAGTCTGACTGTAAATCTGAGTTTTGAAAATAGCACCTTTTAATTTAGGCATCTGGATCTGGTAAGTTCTATAATCAACCTACATTTCATAGCTTCTCTCCATCCCTGTGATATGTGCCTCATGTGATTAGTATCTTTTTCCTTCTATTTTCCCATTAGACTGTGAACTGTGTTTAAGAAACTCTGTGCTTTTAATCTTCTTTAAAATTTTCATGGTCACTGAAGTTCACATTGATTTTTATGTAGCCAGGCCTCAAGCAGTGCTTGCTGGTTACGGACATTTTACAAAGCAGAACACCCAGAAAGTAAATGTAACTATCATAAGTTATATCAATCAGTTATTGCCCCAATAATAGTGTATAAGAAACCACCTCCAAACTTAAAGCCATGTAACAACCACTTATTCTCTTGCTCATGGGCCTGCAGGTCAATTAATGGGTTGATGTTAGCTGGACAGCTCCACTTTACGGTCAGGGTCAGCTGGGCTGGGTTTCTTGCTGCAAGTTAGACTCAGGCCTATGCCACCTGGGGTTATTCTGGAACCCAGGCTGAGGGGCAGTGTCCACTCTGAGGAAGCTTCTCTCAGGTAATAGCAATAGCACAAGACTATATAACAATATAACCATGCAATGCATGTCAAGTCTTTCCTTGCTTTGTCAATGCCACCATTCCATTGGCCAAAGCACATAACATGGGTGAACCTAAAGTCAGGAGCAGGGAAATATACACTCTGTTTCTAGCGGGAGGAACTTTAAAGTCACATAAGAAAGGACATGAGCAAAGGAATAAAAATTGTGGCTAACAAATGTACTATGTACTGATACAAAGTTATTAGAACTATTTAAGAACTAAATGTTGCCGAGAATATTTGACTTTCTTGAAATATTTGACTATTCTTTCCCTTCTAGAACTGGGAAACACTTGAGAAGTGAGTTAAACCTGAAAATCTGCATGAGAGTCCTGTGATACAAAGCATAGATTTTAGCAATCCTACTTTCCCCCACATACTAGTTGGGGCCCTGTCACAGGTCCTTTACGTTCTAAGTGTTTTTTTATCAAAAGTAAAGGCAAGATAAAATCTATGCAGGTTTTGAAAATTAACATAAATTAATGTATTACATATTGGCACTAGATGTTCTGAATATTTGTTTTCCCATCTATCTTGCTGGAGAGGCAGGTAGAGTGGAGGGAGCTTTAATTCTCCAGCAAATTTGGGAGCTGTGAACTCAGTCAGGGAAGGACTCAGCTTTCCTGAAATGAAAAAGAGGTAATGACAGGGACTCTATACTACATTCGCCCTCTTGTTGCTTAAAGACAAATGCATAATCAACTGTCATTTATCTTGGGTACTGAAACACTAAGTTATTACCACAGAGACATAATTATGAGTAATTCAATGGAAGTGTTTCCCAAAATCTTTTTGAATTAAAGTCTAAATATCTACCTTTTCAGTCAATTCATATAAGTTAAACACTGTGGCGCATATCCTGTTTTCCTTCAAATAAAATCACTGAGTTATTTATAGCAAACTTGTCAGAAGCAAATAAATGAAATCTTCTCCAGCCTTATTCTGAAGATACAGCTTCCACTCTTTTCCCTAGGAAGTAGGATCTGCCTCAGCAAAGCAATCTGCAGTGTAACATTGTTTTGTTTCTACATCTCTATAAAAGGTCTTCGAGCGGGTCAGTAGCTTTTGAAAAAGCAGTTCCAACATCGAAGTAAGTCAGGGCTCTCTTTGCTAGAGAATCCCATAGAGGAATCCTTCAAGATTTGAAAGAGACCTGTGAGCTCTCATCACTTCTGTCTCTCTTCCTCACACTCTAGAATCAGTCCCCACCAAGACAAAGTACATTCTGCACCCAAAACACATTTCAAATTCATACACACAAACCCATGAGAAGCAACTTGGGCTGCAACTATAGCCTTTTTATTTTTTCTTTTTGGAGGCAAGAGTCCTACTTTGCCACCTAGTGCCAGTGCAGTGGCACAGTCTCAGCTAACTGCAACCTCCTCCTCCCAGGTTCAAGTGATTCTCGTGCCTCAGCCTCTCAAGTAGCTGGGATTACAGACATGCACCATCATGCCCAGCTAACTTCTTTGTAGTTTTAGTACAGATAGGTTTTCGCCATGTTGCTCAAGCTGGTCTTGAATTCCCGACCTCAAGTGATCCGCCTACCTCAGCCTCCCAAACTCATGCTGGGATTACAGGAATGAGTCACCGTGCCCTGCCTATAGCCTTTTACATGCTCTCCCTGCAATTACTCTCATCCACCATCCCAATTCATTTTCACATTGCAACCACAGTGGTTTTTTACAAACCCAGAACCACATCAGATGTCTCTCCGGAGAAAAAGGCTGAAAAGCCTTCCAGTGGTTTCTCATTGTAGTTAAGACAAAAACCCAAACTTGTAAAGGGGTCCTCAGGGGTCCATTTGGGCCTGCTCGCTCCTCCACTGGTTTGTATATACTTCAACCTCATCTCTAGTTATTTAACCACACTGTACTTAACTTTCTCCCAGCTCTTTACTATTCCAGTTCTTTCCTTCTTGGGATCTTTGCATAGTTGTTCCCTCAGCCTGAACCACTCTTTCCCCTACCCTTTACATGCCTGGTTTCCTCTTATCATTCATCTCAATTTAAATTTCACCTCCACTGACTGGTCTTCCTTGATTCCAATAGATCTCATCATTCAGTGCCACCACTCCATTCATTTCCTTTAGTATTTACCCTAATTTGTTATTGTAAATAGATTTATGATTTAACTTGTTTGGTGTCTGACTTATCCATTGGATGTGAACTCTACAATGACAGGAGTAAAATCTGTTTCTTCACCATATCGTACCAGTGCATAGCCCTATGATCACCCCTGGTAGATGTCCAATAATTACTTTTTTTTTCTTTTTGAGGCAGAGTCTCCCACACTGTTGCCTGGGCTGGAGTGCACTGGCACTATCTTGGCTCACTGCAACCTCTGCCTCCCAGGTGCAAGTGATTCTCCTGCCTCAGCCTCTCAAGTAGCTGGGATTACAGGCACCCACTATCACACCTGGATAATTTTTTGTATTTGTACTACAGATGGGGTTTCACTATTTTGGCCAGGCTGTTCTCAAATGTCTGACCTCATGATCCACCTTCCTTGGCCTTCCAAAGTGCTGGGATTACAGGTGTGAGCCACTGTACCTAGCCAACAATTACTTTGTAAATACATAGATGGATGAATGAATAAATGAATAAGTAAATGAAGGAGGCTAAGTCATCAGTGTTTACCCAGATATCCAAAATATCTTCAAATTCCCATCAGATGGCCCCCCCCTGGGGTATTGCCTATGGAACCAGGCGTCTGCTCTGAAGTAAGGCAGTGTCTCCTGGAGGACAAAGCAAAGCTTGGAAGTAAGAGAGCCTGGGTTCTCCTGGTCTTTGATTTGTTTCCAATTTCCCACATGACCCTCAGCAAATTTCAGAGTCCTTCTGAACCTTAACTTTTTTTTGGTTAAAACGAGGGTTTGCAACCAACTCAGGGATGCTTAACTACAAGGGTCATGACTCCTATGGATGTCCATCTTCTTTTAGGGTAGTTAGCATTCAAATTTTAAGTGTCTTTTACTCCAAAAAAGGTTAAGAAACATTGGATTAGGTTAACTTTAAAGTCTCATATGCCTCTGACAATCTGTGTTTCTATAACTGGAAGGCCCACGTACTAATCAAGGTTAGATATGGTTGCATATAACAGAGACCCCAAATGACAGTGTCTTAAATGAGATTGAGGACCATTTCTGTTTCTGTCTCCTGTATGTCTGGAGGTGAGCATTCCAAGGCTGGTAGCGATTCCAAGCCGCCAGAGACTCCAGCTGCTTCTGTCTCGTTGCTCCACTGCCCCTTGGGCAGGACCCCTATCTAAGTGGATATTTTACCACATGGATCGACAGATATTCCAGCCAGCAGCACAGGGATAGGGACAGAAGTGGAAACATCACGTAGCATGCTGCTAACTTCCTATTGACTACACCTGGCTGAAAGAGTGGGAAGTACAGACACTCCTTTGAGTGGCCATGAGCTCCGCTAAAAATCAGAGATTCTAACATTTTGGAAGACCAGGGAAATAAAGAGCCTTAGCCAAAATCAGGGATTCTATGCAAGTCTTGAGAGATATGTCAGAGCTACCTACTGTCACAGATATGCTACGTAAAAGGAGAATTTGGTGTATAGGCTGCTTTGTGTAACTACAGAATTTATAGAGCTTAGAACATCTGATTGAATATACGGCTGCAAGAGAACTCAAAAGTTGTATAATTGAGTCCCTTTTGTCTACATCAATCTTCCTATAGCAACTGTTGTGGTTTCTTCCTGAATTTAATGTATTTATATATAGAATTAATTATTTGTTAAGCACCTATATCTATGATGTACACAGATAGTGTTTTAAACTCTATATAAGAGGCCCTGCTTTCCGGGAGTGCACAGTCTAGTGGGGAGGCATACAGCAGACCTTCTTGAAGATAATCAGCTCTCATAGAAGACAGTGGGAGCAGAAAGAAGGGGACCCTATTCAACCTTCTTGAGAATCTTATAGTTCAAGAAGGCCCCTCTGCAGGGGGGGCTCAAACTGAATTTTGAAAGATGAGTAATGGACATACTGCCCAGCAGGGAAGGTGGGAAGAAAAAAAGGGAAGAGGAAGAAGTGGGAAAACAGCATTTATTGCATTTAAGAAAAGTCACTAGAGGCTTTCAGATTGCTGACCTGGTAACAATTAGAACTGCTCTTAGACTTCATAATATTTACATCATAGTATTTTTATTATTGAATAAATAGTGGTGATGTTTTGTGGAACAAACAGGCTGTGCGTCTCTTTTTGTACACCCTTTTCATACACTCATCCCATTACTCTAGGTGGCTGTGTGTTTGCCTGTCTATCTCCTTTCCAGATGGAAAGCCTCAGAAGGCAGAGGCTGTATCTGTTTATCTCCATAGACTCAGACTCCATCAGGTCTGACACAATAGCAGTTTCAATAATTGCTTGGCAAATGAGTGAATGAACAGGTGTTAGCCTGATGAAGGGGACCAGACCTTCTAAGCAGAGGAAACAGCATCCAGAAAGATATGGGAGGTGGGATAAATTCCTCTCTGTTGGAGGCCAGTGTGCATACTGGAGCAGAGGGAATGAAGGCAGCTGGGTGAGAAGACGACCACTCAAATGTACTTCCTCAAATGCAACAGCCCTTCCCAGGCCCCCCATTAGGTATAATGCTATAGCTCACACCTTTCTTATATTGTGCTTACTACCATTTCTAACCATACAATGGAGAAGTAGTGCATGGAGATTAAGAGTACAGGCCCACTTCCTGGGTACAGATCCTGGCCCTGACACTTCCCAGCTGTGTGATTTAGAGCAAATTACTTAAGCTCTCTATGAGGCAGTTTTCTCATCTGGAACATGAAAATAAAAACATCTATCTCATAGACTTGTGGGAAGGGTTAAATGAAAAATAATTATTTAAAGTGATTAGAATAGTGTCTTGATCATTAGTGCTTAGTAAATGTTATGATTAGGTAGATAGGTAGATTGATTGATAATATACAGATAGATTATATTTAGATAGAAAAAGACAGATGACAGGTGAATAATGTGAGATTAGTTGATTAAGGTATATCTACCCTACTACATTATAAGAAAGGCTAAGAACACATCTTACTCTTATGGAGGCAGCCTAGCAACGTGTCTGGAATACAGAAGGTATTTAATAAATGTAGAATGAGAGCTACATTTGTTGAATGCAAAGATGTGGCTGGAGAGGTAAGAGGAGTCAGATGACATGAGGTCTTATAAGGTGTGCTAAGAAGGCTGAACATTTCCCTGAGAGCTGGCCAGGTTATTGAAGGAACATGAAATGATCTGATATGCAGCAGCTCAGAGACTGGACTGAAGGCACACAGGTAGGGAGGCCCAGAGACCAGCCACTCCAGTTGAGTGAACAATCCAGGCACTAGCTGATGAGAGTCTGGGTTGAGGAAGAGGCAGCACAGAAGGAAAGAAAAGAGTTGTACATTCTCTGAATTTATGCAAGTTACATCACTCAATCTCAGTTGCCTTATTGGGAGAGCAGAGCTGAGAACACTATACTCACAAGGTTCTTGTGGGGAATATGTAAAATATAGGAAGAGTGATTCACATCTTCTTGGTGCAGTAGATAATCAGCATGTTACACCACTTCCCTCACCCTTCTTCATCACTAAACACATTCCTCCCCTGAGACACACATGGTTAACTTTCTATTCATTGGTCAGTAATCAGGAAAATATAACCTAATCTTCTAATCAGGTACTCTTAAGAATGAAACAAACATTTAAGTTAAATTAGTCCTACTTAGAAATGTTTAGAAATGGGAGAGATCCTAGGTTATAATTTCTCCATACACAGATAGACACAAAGGATCAGAAAAGTAAGGTGATTTTCCCAACATTGCACAGCTTGTAGGCATTAGAGCTGGTTGGATTTATACCTAACTGTTGATTCCACAACCACTACTATTTCTTCCAGCTTGTCTGAAGGGTTGACCAATGTTTGATGTGATATGATTATTAACATCCAGGAGTATTTATTAACCATCTTCACAAACACCAATGTCAGTTAGCTTAAGGTAAAAAAAGGAACCCTGGAATAATTATATCTATGACGTATAATATACAGACTGTGTTCCAGGGACCCACTTTGTTTACGTTCCTTCATTTCATCTTCATTACTATTCCTATTTTACAGACTAGACAAGCAAGTCTCAGAGAAGTAAATAATTGCTTCTAAGTGATAATTAGGACTCAAACACGTTAACACATTAAACCAGCTACATTAAATAGCTTCTATTGGAGTATTTATTTCTTGCTAGATACTTTGCTAGCCACCAGATCAGTCCAACTCCAAACCCAGCTCTGTCTTTATTCCAAATCAGTGCTCGCTCATGCAGAGCCCCAGTTGAAAACACCTCGTATTGAACTCCTGGGCTAATTTTTCTCTAGCATTCTGATTTTTTTTGTATTAATTACTATTTTCAACTATATTTTCATTATTTTCAACTATATTTTAAATATCTTTATTTCCTTCCCCTAATGTGCCAAATTAAGTCTGTTTAACCCAACAGATGCTTAACTGAGTCATAACTATGTAAACACAATATAATAGGTCATATGAAAATGTCAAATAAAACAGAATCCTTGCCCAGGAGGAGCTGAGAGTTTCACAGTTTTATACAAAGTGGTTTAAGGATTCAATAGAAGTGATAGACTGCAGGGTGGAGGGAGGAGAACAAGACATTTAATGAAGGCCTATCCTGTGCCAGATGCTGTTGATTCGTGCTTCCCATGCATTATCATGTAAACCCTCATAAGAGTTGCTTCTGGTGGAAAACATAAGAGCATCGAGCACTCAGAGAGAATGACTAACCCACTCAAGCTCACACGGGAAGTGTTAGTGAGTGGCAGAGGAGAGGTTCTGCCCCAGCCTGATCCCAAACCTACACCCTCTTCATTAGGTCACACTACCCCCAAAAGCAACCAAATAGTGGAAGAGGAGGAAGCCATAATTCTGAGTGAGAAGGTCTATCTCCTTTAACTGTTTTTCACTCCCACGTTTAAAATCTAGGCATACAATGTTAAAATGGGAAGGGGATTTAGAGATTATCTGGTTCTAAGAAGCCAAGTAGATCTGTGTACATGGCCAATGGGAAAGGAAATGCTGACCTAAAAGCTAATTAATCTGACCTTCTAATTTATGAGATGAGAAGTCCAGAGCCCAGAAAGGTAATGTCTTTGTGTATGTTGAAGACATGAATTAATCCCAGGCACATTGATTTCTGTCTCGTCCCAACAGCTATTGATGCAGTATGAGTTGCTGGCATAAGGATGACCTTGTTTAAGCTCAGGTGGCTGGAAAGGGGGAAGGATAGGAATGGCTGAAATATTTAAAAGAAAAAAAGCATTGGAGAAAATAGTTGAAATGGATCTGCACCTCCAGAACTAGATGGAGAATTCAGAATGGACACATATCCAGAGGCTAGAAGAATGGTTAGAAGAGGATGGTCAAAAGATAGATAAGAAGACCCAGGCACTGGGAACAAAGAGGGCAGTCCTAAGACCTTGGAAACAGCCAAGAGCGGTGAGACAAAACCATGAGAAGAAGTGGGACTTGAAATTAATAATGAGGCCATGTCACAGAAGGCAGATCAGTCTAGCTAAGAGGAAAACAATCATTAACTGGACACCATGCTGGTTATTTTTGGATGCATTAATTTATTTAATTTTCACAAATGCATTGTCGGCTAGATATTCTAACCACTGATATGTATACGGAGATACTGAGGCCCAGAAAGGTAAACAGCTTGTCATATAAGTGAAACTGAAACCCTGATCTTTGATTTCTAACAAAGTGATATTTTCACTAGCCTAAAGATTCTCAATTCTGGGTGATGTTTTCCTCCCAGGTGCACCTAGCAATCTTTGGAGATAGTTTTCAACTGATGTTTCTACTGGCATCTTGTCAGTAGAAGCCAGGGACGCTGCTAAACATCCTACAGAGCACAGGGCAGCCCCTACTAACAGAGAATCAGCCAGCTCCAAATGCCAGCCATGTTGTGGTTGAGAAGCCTTTGTCTACACTGCTGGTGTTACAAACAATGTATTTTGAAGCAAGTACTTTGTATTTGAAAGTATGCATTCACTCACTAGTCACACATGTATTGAGTGTTACTACTTATAGACACTGTTTTAGAGTCTGCTAATACAGAATTGAACCAATAAAATTTTGTCACCTTGTGGTGGCTCACCCTGTAATCCCAGCAGTTTAGGAGTCTGAGGCAGGCAAATCACGAGGTCAATAGATTGAGATCATCCTGACCAACATGGTGAAACCTCGTCTCTACAAAAAATACAAAAATTAGCTGGGTGTGGTGGCATGCACCTGTAGTCCCAGCTACTCAGGAGGCTGAGGAAGGAGAATCGTTTGAACCCAGGAGGCGGAAGTTACAGTGAGCCAAGATCGCACCACTGCACTACAGCATGGCGACAGAGAAAGACTCCATCTCAAAACAAAAAAAAACTTTTGTCACCTTGGAATTTATGTTCTAATAAATATACCATCAACAATAACATCAGCCAATAATAACACCAGCAGGTAGGTAGGCAGTATACAAGCCATAGAATTGAAGTAGCTTACCTAATGACAGTGGCAAAAACATTCTAATGAAGAGAAAGAATGGAGTTCTTAGCCTTTCACATTCAGAGATTAGGAAAAAAGATCAATATCCAGCAATGGTGCTAGAGAGGAGCAGCCATGGGGTAAGAGAAGGACCAAGAGAATGAGTTTCCAAAAAACCCAATGAAATGAGTGTTTCAAAAAGAAGAGAGCAAACTTGAGTCAGAAGATGTGAATGCAAATTCTGGCTCACCACTCCTCTCCATGGTAATAGATCACTAGCTTCCATGAACTCAGATTATCTCCTTGTGGCTTAATTTGTTCTTCTAAAAATAGGACTCCTGAAGGCTGCTGTAAGAGTAATATCTGTAAATGAATATGGAATATCTTCATAAATTGCTTTATGAATAAAAGAGATCATTATGCCCTCCAGAAAGCCTGTGTGTCCAGACTTTGGTCTCATGGTTTGTTTGTTTCACAGAAACCATAACAAAGTAAAGCTTTGATGAGAACAAAGGAGGTGTTTTCTGATATGGCACAGCTTATAATGTGCATCAGAAACCGCCTGATAAAGGAATGCAAGGGCAATTTTTCCCAAATGTCTTAAGAATGTTTTGGCTAAATATTTTTATGTAATTTACTTTTAATAAGTTCACTTCATAAGCCATTTCCCTGGTATTAGAGCAGAGCCACTGCAGTCTATAATCACACTCCATTGTCACATAGGGAGAGTATTTGAGGGTATTTCCCCAAAGGATATTTTGGAACTTTAGAAAAAGAAAAATAAATAAGTACTGTGTGAGCAACCAAAAATACTTACTAAGATGATAACTTGCCCTTTAAATCTGGAGCAATCTTAAATAGAGTTTCTCGGTTTCTAAAAATAACAAATGTTTACATTGCATTTACCATGCACCAGACACTGTTTAAGCACTTTACACACAAAAAATGCATTTCATCCTTACAACAACCTTATGAGGTAGGTACCACTGTGATCCCCATTTTATAGATTAGAAAACTGAAGTTGAGAAACTAACAGAGGTCACCTCGCTACTAAAGGGCAGAGCTGGGCATGCCCCCAGAGCATCCAGAGTCTGTGATTGCAATCACACTTCTACATCCCTTCTACCGTGAGATGAGCTAACAGACGCAAAGAGGCATAGAGACTTAGCCAGGCTTCACTGCCAGTTAGTGATGGGGCAAGGGAAAGTTTGCGGTTTCTTTGTCTCATTAGTGAAGATGACCAAATAGCCACTGTTTTGGCAAATGAAGATTCTAAGATTTTAAAGGAGATACATGAAGGCAAGTATGAGTGGTGAGAAAGAGGAGGATGGCAGTCGTACGGCCACTCCTGCTAACCACTGGAAGCTGCCAAATACTGTCCCAATAAAGCCTGACTTGTGCTCTCTGCCTGTGCCATCCCTAGGCCACTAGCTCTCATGGGCGAAACAGCCTGGATGGCCTATCCCTTGGGGTTATTGTCAGTATGGTTTTTATGTTTTCAAAGGCTAAGCACCCATGAGAAGCAAAGGTCTCTGCCTCTGGCAATTCTGCAACATTATAATTCCTCAAGTACAACTTCTCTGGCCATCCTGGGGAAATGAGTGACCAAATCAAGCAGCCAGATAAGTGTAACTCCCTAGGAATCCATGCAGGCCACAAAAGAATTAAAAATGCCATTAAGGATTGTAAGACTTAGGAAAGTCAAGCTATTTTCTACCCAGGAGCAATCAGTTAAGATCATAGAAATCTGGACAAATAACTAGAAAACACATCTCAGGGAAGAATTTCAGACCAGTGAGCAACACAGAATGATTGTCTGGCTAAGCCTTGTCCATCCCTATGACCTCCAATCCTATTACTGGCAGGCCTCTGTGGAACCATCTACTCAATATCATCTTACCATAGGGCCCTACCCTGGATCTGCCTGAGGAGTTAATCCTCTTTCCTTTCTCTGCTTCCTCACTCCTCCCATTCTGTCCAGGAGAACTTCAAGACAAATTCTTCCAAGAGCCAGGCACTTCATTTCTGATCAATTCCGGTTTATTATAAACAAAGAGAGATACATATATGTATGTATGTGTGTGTGTGTGTGTATATATATATATATATATAGTATATATATATGTAATTAGCACATATATATTTATCCTAAGGCTGATGAGAAAATGCAGAAAATGGTAGAATTGTTTCTGTATCTTTGACATTGAAAACATGTTTTTCCTATTGATCTTGGAACTTACATTTTTCACTAATCACGGAGAGGGCTTTTTAATACATTTGTTGTTTGTGTTTAACAGTAGAACACAGAACATCAGCAGGCTCTCTTGCGTAATAAAACAAAAATTTTTACTATCATTGAACATTTATCAAAATACACAGATGGACAGATGGTGAGTGTAGGGATATACATAACGGGGCTTGAGATTTACAGAGGCATTGAAGTCTTACTCAATCAGAGAAAAAAAACTATTAGAATATCCCTAACCTACAGTTATTTTTAGATATCTTGAGTGTCTACTATGTGCCAGGCATGCTGTCTGAGGCTTTGCAGGACTCTTAATAA
The DNA here is from genome assembly GCF_001604975.1 of Cebus imitator. Classification (NCBI taxonomy): domain Eukaryota; kingdom Metazoa; phylum Chordata; class Mammalia; order Primates; family Cebidae; genus Cebus; species Cebus imitator. Next base: position 1,218,326 of record NW_016107328.1, on the reverse strand, counting down.
GCCCCAGAAATTGGTACTATTATTGTACTATCATCAATAAGAAAACATAAACTCAAAGATTGAGTAACACCAAAATTACAAAGCAAGTAAGTGACAGAGCCAGAATTTAATCTTAGTCTATATCCACCTGACCTCTCCCAGCACAGGCTCTTACCCATGAAGTCCTACTGTCTTCTACCAAGTGACAATAGGTATTTATTTTGCTGAAATGCAATAGATCTAATCCATTATGTAATCGGAGCCCTTGGTTTAATGGGGGAAAAAAACCCCAAAACTCACACTCACAAAATCTTATATTCATATCCCAGTTGTGACATTGATAAGGTACAGGATCTTGGAAAAGCCATATCTTTTTGAGATTTGATTCTTCATGAAATGAAGAAATGGAACTGCAACATCTTTAAGATTTATAAACATCTGTACTTAATCAGATCTCATGCACCACTTCCACTGTTCTTGTCATCTACATGTCTCTTGGACCACACTGTAGTTCCAAGGGTCAACTGGTCACTGAGAGCACAGACCCCCAGCCCTGCTTTGACCTTCCCACACAGCCAGTCTGATCAGTTGTACTCATGGGGTTCTGGTGCCTTCCATCATTTCTGCACTGAATGAAATGACACCATCCTTAGGATGAGGAATCTGGCATTTTGAACAACCACTAAAGAAGCCAGGCACTACAACTCAGAAGGGTGGGTTAGTTAGCTTCTAGGGCTTCCATCCAGTAATGAGGTTGAGGGGCATATTTGTGAGTTTATATAGTCATCCAAACAATGAGAAATCCTCACTCCTTTCCCTCTAGGTGTTTTCAGCCTAGTAAGAAATTATAAAAGTAGAACTTACCTAAAGCTATGATGAATATAGCCTTATATTAAACTTAAATAATTTGTGCTAACCTGTTTTATATTTTTTTTGGGACAGTTTTTAAAATTATCCATTCACTGTTACTGTGGGAATTCTAACTGTGGGAGGTTGTTGCATCAGACCCTATTAATTCTGGTAGGGATGACATCAGGGTCAGGAGGGTGAAGAAGAGACCTAGAGTCAGCACATAGATAGGGTTTTACTAGTAGGAAACATACACGCAAAGAAGTCCAGTGGAGGTGAGCTGCGGAGGAGAACCACACCTGCCTGCAAAAAAAAACCATGTAGTTTATATTGAATTTTCACTTAGCACCTTTCCCTAATGACCTCCACCTCGCAACCTTTATTTAACCCAAAACAAAGGGCCTCAATCCCCTGTACTGCCCAGGATCCACGGAATGATCCAGGGACTCAGATGCTTTCACAGATCAATATCGGATATCTGGGTTGGCCACTCCTGGATTGCCTAGCTCAGAGCTCCAAACACACATTCAGGTGCATCTGCCATACAGGGTAATTCTCAGGGTATGCTCAAGTCAAGCTACTGCTGTCAGGTCCATCTATCATACAGAGGTGAAAACACAAGTAGCCTACCTAATAAATCATCCATCCTTGTATTCTCCTTGCAATAAGCTGTTCCACAGTGTGACTTCCCCCACAAAGTCCATTGTATTAGTTCATTTTTACACTGCTATAAAGAAATATCTGAGACTGGATATTTTGTAAGAGAAAGAGGTTTAATTGACTCACAGTTATGCATGACTGAGGAAGCCTCAAGAAACTTATGATCATGGCAGAGGTGAAGGAGAGACAAGCATGTCTTACATGGTGGCAGGTGAGACAGAAGGAGGAACTTCCAAACACTTATAAAACCATCACTCTCATGAGAATTCACTGATTATCAGGAGAATAGCCTAGGGGAAACCACTCCCATGACCCAATCACCTCCCTCCCTTGACACATGGGGATTACAATTTAAGATGAGATTTGGGTGGAAACACAGAGCCTCATATCATTCTACCACTGACCCATCCCAAATCTCATGTTTTTTTACATTTCAAAACCAATCATGCCTTCTTAGCAGTCCCCCAAAGTCTTAACTCATTTCAGCATTAACTCAAAAGTTCACAGTCCAAAGTTTCATCTGAGACAGGGCAGGTTCCTTCCACCTAGGAGCCTGTAAAATTAAGAGCAAGTTAGTTACTTCTAAGATAAAATGGGGGTACAGGCATTAGATAATGCTCCTATTCAAAATGGGATAAATTGGTTCAAAACAAAGGGGCTACAGGTCCCATGCCAATCCCAAGTTCAGCAGGGTGGTCATTAAATCTTAAAGCTCGAAATGATCTGCATGTTTTGCATTCAGGGCATGCTGATGCAAGCGGTGGGCTCCCACAATCTTAAGCAACCCTTTAACAGGCTGGCATGGAGTGCCTGTGACTTTTCCAGGTACACAATGCAAACTGCCAGTTGATCTACTATTCTGGAAACTGGAGGACCGTGGCCCTCTTCTCACAGTTTTGCTAGGCAGTGCCCCAGTAGGGACTCTGCATGGGAGTTACAACCCCACATTTCCTGTCTGCATTGCCCCAGTAGAGGTTCTCCATGAGGGCTCTGCCCCCGCAGCAGATTTTTACCTGGACATCCAGGTATTTCCATATATCTTCTGAAATCTAGGCAGAGGTTCCAAAAGCTCAACTTTTGTCCTTTGTGCACCCACAGGCCCAACATCACTTGGAAGCTGCTAAGGCTTGGGGCTTATACCCTCTGAAGCAATGGCCCAAGCTGTACCTTGGCCATGGCTGGAGGTGGAGCATATCAGACACAGGGCACCAAGTTCCAAGGCTGCACAAAGCAGGGGGGCCCTGGCCAGGTCAACAAAATCATTTTTCCCTCCTAGGCCTCTAGACCTGTTATGAGAGGAGCTGCTGTGAAGATCTCTGACATGCCCTAGGGACATTTTCCCCATTGTCTTGGTGGTTAACATTCAGACCCTCCTTACTTATGCAAATTTTTGCAGCCAGCTTGAATTTCTTTTCAGAAAGGGGTTTTTCTTTTTTACCACATGGCCAGGCTACAAATTTTCCAAATTGTTATGCTCTGCTTCCATTTTAAACTTAAGTTCCAATTTCAGATAATCTCCAGCAAGTTCAAAGTTTCACAGATCTCTAGGGCAGAGGAAAAATACCACCAGTCTCTTTGCTAAATCATAGCAAAAGTTACCTTTAAACCAGTTCCCAAAACTTATTCATCTCCGTCTGATGCCACCTCAGCCTGGACTTCGTTGTCCATGTCACCATCAGCATTTTGGTCAAAACCATTCAACAAGTCTCTAGGAAGCTCAAGACTTTCCCACATCTTCCTGTCTTCTTCTGAGCCCTCCAAACTGTTCCAACCTCTGTGGTTATCCAGTTCAAAACTCACCTCCACATTTTCAGGTTATTTTTACATCAGTCCCCTACTCTCAGTACCAATTTACTGTATTAGTTCATTTTCACACTGCAGTAAAGAAATACCTGAGATCGAGTAATTTATAAAGAAAAAAAAGGTTTAATTGACTCACAGTTCTGTATGGCTGAAGAGGCCTCAGGAAACTTATAATTAAAGCAGAAGATGAAGGAGAAGAAAACACATCTTACATGTTGCCAGGTGAGAGAGAAGAATGAAGGAGGAACTTCCAAACACTTATGAAACCCTCAGTTCTCATGAAAACTCACTCACTATCATGAGAACAGCATAGGGAAAAATGTGTTCATGATCCAGTCACCTCCCTCCTTTAACTTGTGGGGATTACAATTCGAGATGAGATTTGGGCGGGGACACAGCCAAACCATATCACCGATCATCCCAAGATTACCAACAAGTGGAGTGGATCCCCTGCCAAGCAACCTGCTGCATCTCTATGCAGCTCATTAAATGCAATGGCCATTATGCTAGTGCATGCTTTGTATGGCTCCTATCCTTCCTTCCACCTTTCTTTCCTTGTCCTTAGTCTTACTACCCTGATTTTGCAACTTCCAAATTAAGCTTTAATACTTAATTCTTGTCTATGGCTTTTTTTTCTGTGAAACTCAAGAGTAGATAACAGTCATGGACACCAAATTTACATTTGAATTCAGTGTCATCTGGTTATGACAACCCTACTTCTCACCCCTAGTCTGGCATAAATCTTCAGTAAATTTATCCTTCCTTCAGTGTCACTTCAAGGGAAGAATAAAGCTCAGTAGCTGGAATATTTTAGTGACACCCCTCATGTCTACCAGGGATCCTTTGAAATATCCTAGTACCAGTGAATTGAAAAATGGCCCCAGAATACACAAAACAGGTCAGTGCAAATTATACAAGTTTAATATAAGATTATGCACATCATGTTTTGTTTTGTATTTTTGAGACGGGATATCTCTCTGTTGCCCAGACTGGAGTGCAGTGGTGCAATTATGGCTCACTGCAGCCTCAACCTCCTGGGCTCAAGTGATCCTCCCACCTCATCCTCCTGAGTAGCCGGGACCTCAGGTATGCACCACCATGCCCAGCTAATTTTTGTATTTTTTTTTTGTACAGATGGGGTTTCTCCATGTTGCTCAGGCTGGCACATCATGGTTTATTTTAAGTTCTACTTTATTAACTTCCCACCAGCCTCAAGGCTCCTTGAGAGAATGAACTGAGAATTTCCCATGCTGTGGATGACTGTGTAGCTCAAAAATATCCTCCCCGACCACTGCATCCTGGATGAAAGCCCAGGTGGCCATGTGTATACCATACAACCCTAAGTCCCAGTCACAGCTTGTTGATCTCAGAGGGAACATCCAACCCTCTCTTCTGTGAATTTTAAGGTTGGAACAGAATGAAACTAAACGGACATTCAAAAATTCTCTCTTTAGCAATAACTAATGCAAAGTGTGATTATATAAAACCACTACAATAGCCATGTGGCAAGACAAGGTCAACAATGTAGAATAGTCAGGTTTCTCCTAGCAGCTGAATGTCTGCAGACAAGACACAGTCCTGGTACCAAGTTAGATCAACAAATATTAATGGAAAGGATAAAGAAGTGAATGAATGAATGAGTGATGGCTTCTACGACATTCTGTTAGAGGCAACTTGCCACCTCCCCTCTGGTTCTCACTCAAAGTCTTTACTTGAGAAATCTGAACTGTTCCTCAGACCCTGAGGATGCAGGTCTCCCTCTAGCCAGTCCTTGACCTGGGTGTTAGACCCTAGCTGGCTGTAAAACATGGGGACAGCCCTCAAAATGCACAAGTGACCTTAGACTCCTTAGTGTTGACCAGCAGCTTCCTTTAGCTTTGTTCCCCCTTTCTATTGTACCTGCCTCCCACCTAATTTCCCACTTTCATTACACTTGCCATCTTCTTCAGCCCAATAAATGACAAGTGTCTGATCATCTGTGGTTAGATATTGCTTTAAATTGAATTCAATGTCTATCTAATGTTCATTTATTCATTCAATAAATATTTATTGAGCATCTACTATATTCCAGACCACTGCAGATAGAACAGAGAATAAAAAAATAAAAGTTATTTTCCTTTCTTGGATTTGCATTCTAGTGTGGGAAGACAGATAATGAACAAATAAGCATAACAGTTATGAAGAGAAATGAGACCAGATAGGTAGAGCAGGTGAGTCATACTCATTCATTCCACAGAGTTGTGAGCACTGACTGCACAGGGACTCAGAAGGAAATGGGAATACACCTGGAATCCAAGAGGCTCAGAGGCTGGGAGGAGCAGAGACCGAGGGCTGCAGGAGATTTTTGTGCCAGTTCAGGTAAAGGCAAAAGAAGGGTGTGGTCACTTCTACTGAGGGAAAAGGGATGGCAAAAGAAGCTAAGGAGGTGTTTGAGAAGCAAAGGATATATAAGCTGAAACTTGAATTCAATCTCTGAGCAGACAAGGAGAAAGCCTATATTCCAGGTTGAAGGGTATTCTACTTGATAGCCTTGCCCCCAAAGTGTGGTCTGTAGGCCAGTTATATCAGCATCACCTGGGGGCTTATTAGAAATTAAAACTCTTAGGCTGACCCCAGGCTCACTGAGTCAGAGTTCTTATTTTAATCAGATGCCCAGGTGACATCTATGCAAACTTAAGTTTGAGAAGCCCTTTCTCAACTAGTGGCTTTCAAACTTTGTGGTACATTAGAATCACTGGATTGGGGAAGGGGCAGAATTTTAAAAATCCCGATGCCTGGCCACAGTCCCTACCAACTACACTAGAATCTCTGAGAATGGAACCAGACACAATTAAATTTAAAACTCTGCCTCGGGTGAAAGTCTTGCCTGATGAAATTTCTCACCCCAACCTATGTGCATTGTCCTCAGTAAATACTCAAGGGTCATATAAAAGGACTACTTTGTGAAATAAGAGATCTTAACTCTCACTTGACAAATATGGCTACATTGGTCATAAACTCCCGGAACGCTTAATCAGAGAAAGAAGAACTTCCAACTGGTAAGTGGGGGAGGATGCGAACATTTTCACTGAGTGCGAATGGATTTCCCTGCCTGGTGACAAGCTGGCAGATCCGGCCTCCTGCAGATGGCTGGGCTGCTGCAGACACAGTGCCGCATATCCAACACATACGTGTTGGGCTTAGTGTTCCTTCCTGTGCCAGAGCAGACGGATTTGGGAAGAGAGGACAGCGGTCTTTGGCGGGAAGGAGAGCACGCTGTCCCAAGTCCTCATCAACAACAGGCTCTGTTCCTGAGCAGCAGCCAAAACACGCACTTCTCACCAAAATTGAGTCACACTGAAAAATCAAGAAGTGGAGCCAAGATGTAAACTTTTGTCAAGAACTTTCTTCCCAGACCTTGCCTTTGTATATCTTTTGAGCCTTTCCTCCTCAAACTCTAATTTCCCAACTAAGTCTATAGGAAGTGACCAGAGCTAAAAGCATGTGGGAGTGGAATGTTCTGGACTGTAGCATTTGAAACTTTGAACCTTGGATCTGGCAGTACTTGCCATTATACCTTTAAAAAGTGATGCAAATCTCTGAATCTTATCCCTTGGAATGCTTTAAAATATAATTATCTTCATCATTTATACCCTCTGCTCTTTCTCATGTCTCTTTTACCTCCCTGTTGTCAAGGTTGGGGGCCAGAGATCTACTGGCTTTTCCAAGAATACAATGATTTAAAGGCACAGTCAGAGGCTGAGAATTTCAGAATGCCAGATGGGTTTATCCATGAGTCAGTCTATCTCCATCTCTCTAGCTGCTGGGTTCTGTATTCTAACTCTGTGCTAATTGGCTTCATTCACTCTCATGAGTCCATCCATGTCTTTTTCCCAGTGGCTCACAAATCTGTGTCTCTGGTCCCAGGCTTAAGCTCCTGATTCAGGCTATCCAATTGCCTCAAATTCCTAAAACTAAATACTGTGGTGTGGTGTCTCTGTCACACACACACACACACACACACACACTCTCTCTCTCTCTCTCTCTCTCTCTCTCTCTCTCTCTCTGTGTCTCTCTTATTCAGGCAAGCATATTCACACTTGGCAGAACTTGGGCTTCCTCCAGCATGCCCCTTCAGAGAAAGTCACTACTATTCATCCAGTTACTTGTCAAAACTTGCCTATTGCCCTCGATTCCCTTCCCTTTATCCCTATAGTGAACGGATTACCAGCTCCTATGGATGCCACAGCAGAAATGTCCCTCCATTCCTGTGCATTCTCCTGTCATGATCCTAACCCAGATTACTGTCCTCTGCCACCCAGAACACTAACCCCATCTTCCAGGACTGTTCCAGGCTTGAGACCCTTTCATCTACTCTTCCCATAAGAGGAGAATGATGGATCTAGAATGTAGATCTGATTACCAGCTTCCTTTCTTAGAGACATTTCCATCCCTTTCCACTGTTCCTAGGATCAAGCCCAAGCTTCTCAGCCTGCCTTCAAGGGAGACCCTTCAGGAACAACCACAGGTACCTCTGAAGCCTCAGCTCTCACTAGACCTGCCTCACACCGGCTTCTCTCTGCATAGCAAACGTCTTTCTGTTACTCAAATGCTCTGCATATCCTTTCTCATCTCTAAATGTGGGTGCATTTTCCTTTCTCTCAACGCTTCTCCTTCTGGGTAACTTTTCACATCTTTCAGGCCTTGGGTTTAGTTCTGCTTCATACAGGAAGTCTATCCACACAGAAACTGAGCTGGGTGTCCTGCTGATGGTTCTCGTATGCTTCTGTGTTTTCCCTGTCACAGAGCTTAACAGACAGCCACTGTTTACTGACCAGAGCCTGGATAAGACAGTAATCTCCATGAGAAGAGGATCCTTGTCTGTAGGGTGACAGCTCTGTTCTCAGCACAACAACCGACACTTATCAAATATCTGTCAAATGACTGAAAGTCCCCTCCTGATCTCCCAATACCACATGAGGACAAAGTCTCATAAACCCTTAACAGTCCTCAAATCCCACTGCAGCTCAGCTAAGGCTCTCATCTTTTAATCAAGCTCCTATCACAAGACCCTCCCAGAATATTTTCCTGTCTTGAGTTTGGCCTGTTTTCTGCCCAAGAAGCATCTTTCCGCTTCCATATCTCTTTGATTATTTCTCTTGCTTGGTTAAAATCTTTCTGTAGATAACCATTGTCTTCAGGATAAAATATAACCTCTTCAACATAGCAAACAGACCCCTTTGAGACAGGACCCACAGAGTCATTGCCTCAGTTTCATTGTTCGTCAGTTTCTACCTTCTTCACATCTCATTTTTAGGCCCCAAATACTTCAAGGGTGCAGGGCTTTCTTATGCTTTTTAAAATATGGCTCTTTCTGCCTCCAACGGCCTCTGCCTTTCCTTGTTTTCTCTGTCTTGGCTTGTAACCACCACATTGTCTTCAAAGATTCATCTCAGCTGTTCATTAAACAAGTGTTTCCCGGCCGTATACTATATATCAGGGCCTGTTCCCAGCACCAGCGGCACATTGTTGAACAAGACTAACTTGGGAGTCTTGGGAAGACTAACCGGGGAAGGGATTCTAATCACCTGGAAGCTTGTTAGAAATTAATATTCTCAGACTGACCCCAGGCCCACGGAGTCAGAATCTTTAATCAGATGCCCAGGTGATGCCTATGCAAACTAAAGTTTGAGAAGGCCTTTCTCAACTAGTGGCTTTCAAACTTTGTGATACATTAGAATCACCTGGGTCGGGGAAGGGGCAGAATTTTTAAAAGCCTGATACCTAGGCCACAGCCCCTACCAATTACACCAGAATCTCTGAGGGTGGAACCAGAAACAGTTAAATTTAAAACTCCTCCTGGGGTGAAATCCCTGCCTGATAAAATTTATTTCTCACCCCAACCTATGTGTATTGTCCTCAGTAAATACTCAAGGGTAGGGTCACACAAAGGGACTACTTTGTGAAATAAGAGGTCTTAACTCTCACTTGACCCCGCCCACCCCACCCCCACCTATAATTTGGAATCTCCTGGGGGAAAACTGGATGCTTGTGGTTACCTTCCTAAATGTTGCCTTTTCTGTTACCTCTTCCCCTACTTTAGGCCTTGTTTTGCACTTGTTCAAGCTTCTATTCTTGTCTCTATTTGGCTTCTGTAAACAAAATCACACGGATCATATGGGAAGGGACCATGCCTGATTCATCTTACAGCCCCTCACTGAGCTCAACATGGTAGATATTGAATAAATATTTGTGAGACAAATAAATGAGAATTTAATAATTTCTTAGTTTTTACCAGTAGTTGAGGCTCTGAGGAGACACAAAACTGGTAAATGTGATGAATGAGATGACTAAAAATGTTGTTCCTCAGAAAAGGGTTGGTCCAAGTTGAGCATTCCAGTGGTAATAGTCCTGTAGCCAAATGATAGCAGAAAGGTATTTGTCAGTGAAAATGAAGGTTGTGCCTGTGGTAGAATTGAGGTCCCTCCATCAAAATCTGTGTTTTCCTACTGGACTGTCAATGCACATTGCATCCCTATATCTTACATATATTAACATGGGCTTAGTTGCTGCAAGTTCAGAGCAACACTTTGTTTTTATAACCTAATCATGATTTAGCAGCCCTGAACTATTCATTAAGATTTGACATGACTTTGCCATGTGACCTATCAATATTTTGGCAATGTGGGCTAACGGGAAGCTAAATGTAACTTAACTGTGTATTACTAAGGCAATGAATTAGTATAATATAGTGGATATATGATTCAAAATTGTATGCAGTAGCAAGCAATGAACTTGATGGACTTTGAATAACATGGATGCTCTTAAGAACACAGTAGAGAAGTAGTTTAATAAAAGGAAAAACAAGATCTACAACAGAATACCATTTTAAAATATGCACACTCAAAATGCTATATGTTTTTCACAAGGATACAAGCATAATTAAGGAATATATATCACACATTAAGGTGGGTGACTAACTGTTCAAGAGGAATGGAGAGATTGAGGAACGGGGGAAAAACAAACAGGAATGGGATCTTAAACTGAATGAGGATGTCAATGTAATATTAACTAATATGTTACCTGTCCCTAAGGCGTAATTATAAACATTATTGCAAATATAAGGGATTTTGACCCACTACCAATGTGACATAAAGCAGCCTCACACTCTAGATGTTTGTTGAGATGACCCCTTTACCCTTCCCCTCTACCCTAGCCACAGTCCCAGATTGTTGAAGGGGATAATTCTTCGTGGCTTAGACCCAACCTGGCAAAGAAGGTGAATTAAATGTAAAAGCTTGCTAGGCTCTATCAGAAGATACAGCATAGATTTTTAAAAGGAAGAAAATCCCCTAGTCCTAGAGGACTGAAGCTTTTAAGCCTGAAATGAGAAGCTGTCTTCCTAGGAACATCTAACCAGATCCCTCACAACAAAACCCTGAGGCACTGTGGAGCTCTCCTTGGTGCTGGAAAAAGCTTCTCTGGTGTCTTTCCTGCCATAGATTCTGGTTTTGCTGGCAGAGACCCTCCGGTCTGACCCTACTCCGTGACGGCTCTTAACCACAAGGGTTTACTAACCACAGAGGTTAGAGGTTCCTTCTTAGAAAGAAATAGGCAATCAACCTCGTTTTTATATATGACTATAACTGAAGAAATATGCTAATGATTCTGTCTGGTTCAGCCTACTTTCTACCCCTGTTGTCTAAGTCTTTGTCTCTAAGTCTTGTACAACTTGGGTATGTAACAATGTCATGGTATCTCACACATACACCTTTCCCAGGTTAGAATACCTGTGTCTTTTGGGATAAGAAAAGTGAGAGAATTACAAAAATTGGGCTAAAAGAAAAAAGGTTTAAGGAGTATATTATTTATCTCATTTCAGCTTTGCCTAAGAAATGCCCTGAAAGAGTTTCTAAATACATAAATTATTGATCTTCTGGCCAGGCATGGTGGCTCTCGCCTGTAATCCTAGCACTTTGGGAGGCTGAGGCAGGCAGATCACTTGAGGTCAGGAGTTCAAGACCAGCCTGGTCATCATGGTGAAATCTTATCTCTACTAAAAATACAAAAATTAGCCAGGTATGGTGGCATGTGCCTGTAATCCTAGCTGCTCAGGAGGCTGAGTCCTAAGAATTGCTTGACTCTGGGAAGCAGAGTTTGCAGTAGCCGAGATGATGCCACTGCACTCCAGCCTGGGCAACAAAGTGAGACTCCATCTCAAAATAAATAAATAAATAAATTAATTAATTAAAAAAAATTGATTTTCTATCTAGAATATCTTTCTCTTTCCTAATCTAAAGGAAATCCCCCTAAATGTTCCTACTGTTCTTGATCTTGGAACTCTTTTCCTGATAATAAAAACAAGTATGGGCAGGCACTCTTAAAAACAGAATTCTGGGTCAATAAAAAGGGGTCCAATTTAAACCAAGAGCATCCTAGAAAAGCAAAGAATTCTGGTCTGATGGTGGATATCAGATAGGGTAGTACTATACCTGAATTCTCATTAGAATAATGCAAAAAGGCAGATAATAAACATATACTGAATATCCACCACAGTTTATCATTAGAAGAACTATAAATAGGTATTTTACTCACATTTTTTAGGTTACAAAACCAAAGTTCAAGAGATTCAGTAGGTTGCACACACTGAAACAAAACTGATAAAAATAATAAGGATTTGATCCCAAACCTAGTTGATTCCAAAAGCCCTTTAATTTCCTTTATAAGAACAAAATGATTCCTGTTATTAAGCACTGGCAAGATTGGCCATGACACTAAACATTTATATGTATGATCTCATTCATTTCTGCCAATGGTACTAGAAGGTAGACACTGTTATTATTTACATGACGCTAAAAAATTTAAGGAAGAGGCCAATCCTTCTCTTGTTTAAGGTTACACAGTTGATGAGTGGTAGAGATTGGATTCAAATAAGTCCTAGTCTTATCCCAATCCTCTGCTCTTACCATTCCTCAGTAGTTCTTTAACCAGCCTCAAAATAGATGACTCTAAAGTTCTTTCTTTCACTGGAAATTGTCTTGATTTCTTTTCACTGTAAGCATGATCCTAGGACTGAATGCATATCTTTATAGACTCTCCTCCAGAAACTTATTGGTGTTTTGTCATTAGTGGCTCAATGCCATCTTTAGTAAGTTTTACCTATGTGTCTGGGAATTGAAGCAGAGAATACTATTGGAGTTTTTCATCTTAAGCTCCTTTCCCAAAAGTAGGCCTACAGGTGACCACAGAAAAGACGAGGAGGAAAAAGTGGAAGCTCTAATTTGCACTGGTGTTGGTGACGGATGGAGAGAGAGTTACCGGTACATCATTTGATTGATGCAATAAGCTGCAAACAATACCTGGCAAACTACTAGCTTTTCAGGTAAGTTCCATACTGTGGAAAATTGAGAAATAAATATTGAAGATGATGTCTCTGAGTACCTTTCCCCATGGAGGTCACTGATCACAGAAATGATATGGTTGGTTCAATATTTAAATGAGACAGGGTACCCTATTCAGGTATCTGAGGCTTGATCCGAGACTGCATTTATTCCCACAGGCCTTTCCTTGTCCTAACCTCCTTTAGGAGCGTGAGGAGAGTTTAGGGAATGACCTCATACAGAGGCGAAGAAAGTGATATCCTGACTGTTGTGATTTACCCTCTAACTTTCCCCACAGCTGTTCTATGAAGCCTAAAATATTGTCATTAGAGGCACAACTTCAGTTGGAAAGACAGCATTGTAAAGTGAAAAGATGGTATTATGTCATTAAATGTTTTTTCAAATATGATATTTAATAAATGCATATTTTATTGAATATTCTGTTATTGAAAATTAAGATTAGCTCCATTTCTACTACTTTAATGCTGCACTGATTTAATGCTTTTATATACACATCTCTGTAAAAATCTATTATTTACTTTGCATATTCTAAGAGTGGATTGCTAAGATCTTCTAAAGCTGGTGGAGATGTACATTGGTAAAAATGTTTGAATAACTCTTTTCCAACCTCTACAACTTTGAAACTTTTGAAATACTTTGCATATGGAGTTGTTAAGTCAACTCCTCCCTCCCCCCTACTTGTGCCACTGGTTCTTTGTGCCTGTGTTCATTCAGCACATCAGGTTGCCCTTATTACCCTTGTTAAAAGCAATCTTACCAGTGTGAGCCCATGACCATAGCCTGATGATTGCCCTTTAGAGTTTTGCTACAGCCTCAAACATATGATCTGCTCCTCCCAACATTGGGTCAAAAATAAGTACATCTTCTAAACTTCTAGCTGGATCATAGTTGGGGCACATCACATGAATGCTCTTTCTAGGTGGAAATGAATCCATTAATAGTCATGGGCACAAATGTGCATCCAGTTCCACATCGATATCAGTACATTGTGAGTAACAGACTGACCATAAGGGGGTCCTTGAAAATCATTTCTGACCACACCTTGCACACCATTTCAGTGACAGTGTCAGTAATGGAAAATTATGTGACACAGGGGGTTGCATTAGTTCCTGGGAATTATTATTTCTCTTTACATTACCACCACCCCCTTCCCTATGTACACACACAAATCTGCAGAATAGTATGTCCCAGCGTGTTTCTGGGCAGGAAGTGATGTCCATTCAGGGGGTATGATATTTAAACTTAAGACATGATTGACAAGGAGGGCCAGTCATAGGAACATGGGAGGAAGAGGAACATCAGGGAAAGAGCAATGTTGAGGTTGACAACTTGCAGTCTCCCAGGACCAGGGCAGAGGACACTGCAGGACACTGAGTGGTGGGTTTGACAGAGAATTGAAAACAAAGCCTGGAAGCTGTGGCAGGAGGAGCTGAGAGAGATACCATCTGGCCAGAGCTGACAAGGAAGGAGAGTGGAAGCAGCAAGCAGTGGGTGGATGCTGTTTTTATGACATTTTCTTCAAGTGGTTTTGCATTCTGTTCTAAGATTTTGTTCTCCTTCAATCCAACTCAGAATTTGTTTTTCTATTACTGAAGATGATACATGTCATATATTTGTTTATTCCGTTTTAGTTTATGCCAGAAGGATTCTTACCAACTCCAAACATGGGGGAGTATTTGTATGTACGTGCACTTGTTCTTCAAGAACATGTGTATGACACCCAAGGTCTGGCAGAAGAAGATTTGCATGTCAATGATGAAGCATTACAGGAGACCAGGGCTATCCCTGGCACCTCTCTGAGCAATGGAAGGGTCAAGAGAGGCTTTTCCAACTTTGGCCAAAAGGTGCCTCCTATTACTAATGAACAAGGGCTTGGGAGTCAGGAGACAAGGGTTCAAATCCCAGCTCAGCCACTGTGACCTTGGCCAGCTTACTCCACCTCGGCCTCATCTATCAAACAAAATTTCTCTGGAAGAATCTAATAAACACACCCTTAAGCCATCCTAGTCAATCCAAGTATACTCTCTCTATAGCAGAAATTTGAATCATTGTTCTAAAACTCTCCTTCCACTCCTGCCCCACTCCTATTTTCATCCTGATGAGACCCCACTTGAGTTCTTTCCCCTAGTTCTGAGCTCTGGGTTTCTTACCCTGTGCTGAATGATGCTCTGTCCAACCCCAGATCCTGCCATCTTCTTGATTCTTCCAAGCAGGTGTACCAATTCTTAGAAGCTAGAGTGGAGGCACCCCTCTACAGAACGCAGCAGGACAAAGGATCCCTGGCTGTGTGCTATCATTTGAGCAGAAGTCCAGACTGTGTATACCAGAAAGTTTTCATATACTTCCTGGAATCCTTTTGTGCCTTTGTCTCTTGCTCAACTTACTATTTATTGGAAGTTTGGAAGATTTCACTATTGCTCAACTGTGCTCTGAGCATAGAAGTGGAGTTCCATCCAGGCATAAACTAGAACATTGAAGACAGGGCAGCAGTGCCTTGGGACTGGTGGTGGAGGAACATTTACTCCCATTCTTTGAGTTCCACTTTAGGCATTTATTTCTCTGACCCACTCCAAGTCTCAATCTCCACCTCCACCTTGAGGAAACTCAGGAGAGGAAGTCAAGAATCCAATGAGTCATGTGGGGTGAGGCCACTGAGTTTCTTGGCAGCCTCAGGACACTCACTATTTCTGCACATCTATGTGATAAATTCTGAAGAGTACCTGACTCTCTGTCCCTGCAGGAGGGAGGCCTGAAGTTGGGCTGGCCAAGTTGAATTTGGTGGGAGTGGAAGGAGTTGGAAACTCAGTTTGTCACAGCCACAGATTCCAAATCCGCCTGCTCATTTATAGAGCCAATGTTTTTATTTTCATTTCTCTGACTCTTGCATGTCATTTCCTGATCTATTTCAAATCTGAAGGATATACAGGTGTTATTTGTCATCCTTCAATTCCACATGTTAAAGGTTTGCCTGGAAGCTTCAGACAATTCACTGGAATTGTCATTCGGAGCCCCAGATAGTGCAGAGAGACATTGTTTCTACATGGCCAAGGTGGAAAGCTTTGGTGCTTCAGAAAGCCTTGGTCTTACAGGATTTTCACCTGTGGTTTGCAGCATTTTCTACTATGGCTGCATGTGTGACTGTTAAATTACACCATCCACAGACTATTGGTGAATCTTGATCCTGGAGTCTCACCAGCTGATTCTGACTACAGTGAGTACCACTGAGGCAAACATGAGCTTATAGGAAGAGGAATCTTTTAGGCCCAGGAAAGGCCTTGCTCAGTGCAGGCAGAGCTTCAGTTTATGGGCTTTCTAGCCAGCAGTGGGAGGAATTATATATATATATATATATATATATATATATACATATATATATATATATATAAATTTGGTTCTTTTACCATGTTTCTCAGCAAGAACTGTAAGCCAGGACTTAAAATTGGAAAAGCTGCAAAATTCCACGTGGACGACAGAGGCACTAATAGATGAGGATTAGACTTTAAAATGGAAATGCTGGGGCTAAGTGAATCAGCTGCCCCACGCATGTTCTAAGGATCAGTTGCAGCCTCACACGGATACATTAGCCAAGGCCACGATTTTGGTTTCAGAGTCCGGATTGTTGCTCCACCCACTAACCAGTGATGGATTCTTCCTTGACGAAAGGAGAAGCAGAGCCCCGTAAGACATAGGATTAATGTCAATATCTCAGGTTGAGTTAGAAGACAATGTAATAACAGTTTCACAAATCTGGTAGACAATAACGATACTGAAAAGTTCTGTGTACAGGATCCTTTCGTTCTAAAATCATAGAAGAATTCAACTGTTGGATAATAAGCACCAGATTGATTGTCAAGCAGGAAAGGAAAATGAATATTATCATGGTGATGAAAATCCAGGAAAAATGCAGGTGATTTCTGTAGTGTTTGGGGTCTGGATCCAGTCTAGATAGCCAAGAAGGTTAAGTCCCAGAGGACAAGCTAGACAGACGTGAAAGGAGGCAAAGATGTACCTGGGCCCAACAATCTTAAAAATGGAGTCAATGGGAAGAAATGGTTTTGTTGTTACTAGGTCATAGAAAGCAGTAAGGGTCAAATAAATCTAATAAAAAGAGAGCCAAGAACTGAGAGAACAGACCAGAGTGCCTCTTAGAAAAGGACTCCAGTTTCAATAAAGTGTTTAGAATATAATTCCCCAAGATCCAGGTACAGACCACAATTGGGGAAATTTCTTGGACTCCAGGATAGCCATGCCAAGTGGTTACACAGGTCTGAGGAAGCCAGCAGTATTAGGTAAGCTCAGGGAAAAATGGTGTAAATAAATGTGCCCTGAGGGTGAAAATCAAAATAATTTATGGAACTGGAAACTAGGGAAGAGGTGATCATTACAGAAATACTGGAAAGTGATCAAAAATTATGTCAAGGCTTAGGCTAGATGTTGGCCTGATGGAGGAAGCTTTTTTAGAAGGGAAGTAAAATTCAGGAGGATACATCTGGTCAAAAGTTGTTTGAACTATGGATGTTTCTGGAAGGCTCAGCTCTTCTCGATTTCATTGTTTTTACCATGTTGTACTCGCAGGAGAATATCTAGACGATCCTTGAAAACCAAATTCCCTTGTCAGTAAGACAGGCAATGAAAAGAAAAGGAAAGGAAGGATTTCAGCCAAGAGAGCATAAAAGGAAAGTAATGCATTTAAGAAGCAAGTTAAATACATTAAAAGTCCAGCCAATCAGTTTTGAAGTGAGTTTAGAAACAAGGAGAAAGTGGACCATCAGAGACATCTTAAAGATGGAGCCAATGGGAAGAAGTGGCTGCAGGGAATGCATGAGAGAGGGCATATTTAGCTGATACTGAAGCCATACCAATTAACCAGACTTGAACAACTGCAGAGCTGGGGAAAAGCAAACCTCTGGGCATGAGGCCATGGCGGAGGCACCAAAGCTCCTCAGGCCTGTAGGTCCAGAACTTCAGAAGTCTGAGCTGCAGCTCCAGATGAGGAATCTGTTAAGGATGCTTCTGCAGCTGCAACAAGGGATATTGGCCAGAGGCAGGGCCACAACCACTGCAGCTCAAGCCCGGACAGAGCTTATACTCCTCTTGGCGGAGGAGGCCAAGGTCACCCCGGAACTAACAAGAGGGGTGAACATGAAGAGTCTGAAAGCAAAGCAGCACAAGAAAGTAGAGTCATGGGAGGTGGCCCGCAAAAGAAAAATTGTAACACACCAGTGGAATATCTCAACTTTGCAAGCAGACAGAAATATATCAGCTGCCACCTTCTGAGAGCAGAGGCAGTGCGCATAGGGGAACACAGTTAACACAGCAGCAAAATTAACCTCCTAATGGGAGAATTCTGTGCTCACAGCTAAGGAATCTGGATAACTGGCTTAGATTTGCCGACATCCAGAAAACAAGTGTTTTTCCACTTTCCCTAAGAGATCCCTGAGCTTTTCCTCTGACAACAGAGATGATATAGTCTAGATTAGGAACCAGGCTCTGGGAGTATCATTTTTCTAGAGATAACTAGTACTGGAGTTAGGGTTTTCTAAATTGATTGTGGGGTGGAAATGGGGAACAGTTGGGGGAGATTGGCACTGTGATGTTGTTTTATTAACTATTTGGGCTTTTTAAATGGTAAGACACCAGAAAATAGTTGAGTTTCAATGAACATGGTGGCCTATATAAGCATATGTCCATTCTGGTGAAAAGTTGCCGAGGAGCAAGCCCAGGTAGGCTGGTGCCAGAGGGTCCATTTGTCCAAGTACCTCCCTTGCGGGATCCTTATGTCACCATTTAATATCAGTGCAGAATATCTGGGGGTTTCCATTGGACAACATACTAGAGTGAATAATAGAAAGTAAATATTTTTTAGCCTAACGTTCAGGGAACCTCACTTTGGGTCTTCTGTGGAAAAGGTTAAACTCCTACCAGCGGTCCCAGAAAGAAGAAGAAAGAAGGATTTGGGGAAACCTATAAAGATGGAGCAGTGCTTTTTGATCTCCTTCTCCAAACATGAGAGCTGCAGCCTGTTTGATCATCTCAATGGACCGGGAGGACAAGGAGCCCTCAGTAAGTGTTCAAGGGAAAAACATTTCCCTTTTGGATCAAACCTGCACTTCCCACTGCTCTCCAGGTACTCTGTTTTCTGCCCAAGAGAGAGGAGAGATTTATCTAATTGGGGAGACTGGGCAGAGGCAACGGGCATCTTGTTCCTCTGCTGGGGAACCCTGCAAGGTCAAATGCTGCTCCTGCAGTTTGGGATTCTCAAGTTCAGTTCAAAGGGAGATTATATTAAGAAGCCCAGGTACATTCACATAGCTAATATCTATTCTTCAATCATGCTTTTCCATAAAAAAAATTTATTTATAAATCTCCCAATTTGCCAACTGTTATGAACTGAAGTGATATTATGGATCGTGCTGTCTCAGATCTCAACAGTAACTTAGTGAGTATCAGGGATGATATCAGAAATTGTGGAGAGACCTTGGAAGAGGAGGAACTCTGGAGATGAGTTAGTGCTGTTTGCCTCACCTGCTTCCACACCCCAGGACTACTTTCCTCCTTCCAGTACTCCAGAGACTCCGTGATCTGATATGCTGAGAGGCATTCCCCTTACACACTCACTCACTTTGCAGACAGGGCTGCAGCTCTCACATTGAATGATATCCCATGATAACTTATCAATATGTCAGGTACAAGGCTACATGCTTTGTTTGCACCATCCTACATGAGTCCTATGAGGACGCTTTATTTTTATCCCCATTTTATAGACAAAGAAACTGGCTCAGAAAAGTCACATGACCTGTTCACGTTCCAATAATAGCAGGAAGTAGAGTTAAAGATGCAGCCCGGGTACCATCTGACACAGAGCTTATGACACTCCATTCTAGGGCCTTTCCTTACACTTCATAGAGGCAAGGATGACGTCTATAGTCTAACCTCCAAAGTAACTTCCACAGGACTTTCAACCAATATTCAAAGGTTGGCAGTGGTAGAAATTAAAAACGATGAAGAAGCTCCCACGTCGTCCAGGGCATGAGCAAACAGGAGCTCATATATACTACTGTAGGCATAGAAGCACAATCTTTACAGAGCTCAATTTATTGATATGTAGGAATTTGTTCTAGGAAAATAATTATAGCAGTACACAAAGATATATGTGCAAAGCAGTTCTCTAAAACATTATTTGCAACAGTTAAAAAAAATGCTTTAAACAACCTAAATATCCATCTCCAGGAGGACTAGTTAAATGCATTAGAGTAAGTCCATCTGTGGCACTGCACTGTGACCATTTGCAATGATAATACAGATCTATATGCACTGACTCAGAAATATGTTAACTGAAAATGGCAAGCTACACAACAGTATGCATCATAACATCCCATTTCTCTTAAAAAATAAAAAAAGTGTGAGCCACCATAAAAAAAGATTAAGAGGACCCTCAAACCTCAGCAATGAGGCAGTCTGCTCAGTGGTAAGGAAGAAGGCCTGCAGCCGGGGGACCTAGACCCCACTCGGTTCTTGCTTGTGACCATGAGCAAGTTCCTGAGCCCCCTCAGCCTCAGTTTCCTCATCTGAGAAGTGGAGATTGCTATGACTGTTCTTATCTTTTGCTCTTGGCTTGAGGATTAGATGAGATGGTGCATGTCAAGTCTCAGCATAGGGTGTGCCACATGCTAGATACTTAGCACATGGCAGCAGTCTTGATATTTATGGGGGTACCTGTTCCAGTTATCTGGTATAAGCAACTCCCCCAAAACTTAGTGGCTTCAAGCAATAACTACTTTATTATGTCTCACAAAGTCAGTGGGTCCCAAATTTGGGCACGGCTTGGCTGATTCCTTGCTCTGCAGCATCGTTGGGGTTATTTATAAGAGCTTGGATGGTAGATGTGCTGGTTAAAGCATCCAGTGTCATTTCACTGACAAGTCTGACACCTTGGTCTGCATGGCTGGAAGCCTGGGCTCAGTTGAGACTCTTTATTGGAGCACCAGTCTACGGCCTCTTTAATCTGATGGCCTCAGGGTAAATGGGCGTTTTACGAAGGGCCTGCATTCCCTTAAAGATACTGTTGTTGTCATCTTTGGAAAATACAATCTGCCACAGAACCTATATCTGACATCTTAGTGTTTTGCAAATATAAAATATATACGTCAATAATATAAAGTATGTCTCTATAGACAGAGCTTTAGGAATACTTTATATAACTGAACACAAATAGAGACACATATAAAGATAGGTATCTATTCTGTGGCAGAATTGCCTTAGCTGAGGAGGCAGGCCTGTTGCATGTGAAGTCTGAAATGTTCGTGCAGAAAAGCAATGGAAAGGAGAAGGAGATGCTCATTTGTTGTATATATAGCATAGGTTTTGCCCTTTACAATAAAACAATGTATTTCACTTTGCTTCCCCTGTTGCTATGGTATCTGTTACTTTATTTATAACAGTGTCTGTTCAGTTGCATCTATATACTTGAGAAGCTTTTCTGCTCTAAGAAAGAACCATAGCAAGCATGGGGGTGCACTAGGGTAGGGTGGAGGGTACGGTCAGGATGTCCTTGTCCATGCTGTTTCTCTGCTCTCCTGAGTTGCCTCTCCAGTTCCCCAACAGCTCTTAGGCAGAGGGGTCTTACATGTGTCCTGCACTCCTCACAACTGGTTATGCATGTCAGAATTGAGGTCTGCCCTGAGCTCTCTGTTACATTGACAGCTGCGTGACCTTGGGAAAGTTACTCTGTCTCTCTGAGCCTGGCTCTTCTCTTCTGTCTTCCCTTGATAAAACAAGAAGGCTTAAGCAAAACTTACCAAGGCCTCTTTTCAATCTACCACTCTCCATGGTTCTCTCAGTTTCTGCAGAAACCTGAGCCCTTTCTACTGGATGGCCTTCACCTACCTGGCTTCCTCTGCCTGTTAGACTCTTCCTCTGCTCCTCATCATCCTTAATGTCACTTCTTCTGATGAGCCTTTCCTGATCTGCCCGTCTGTGGCAGATGCACTCAGTGCTCCACCCTTAGGCTCCCATTTCCTTAGATCAGATTCTTGGCAGTCTAGGTGTGTTCAGTTTCATCAATCAGCCCCTGAGCCTCTTTAGCCTCAGTCTGCTCTGTGGCTCCCAGAAGCCACCTTGTATGAATGCAAGGGCTTGGGGATTTATGCTCCCAGGGCTGAAGGGTGCAGAAGTGTACCTGCTTCAGCACCCTCATCGCTAATTGGGAAAACTCTGCCCTATGCTGTGTCTAGAGCTCCTCTGTTGATTGACAAGGATTTGGCTGGAATTCACTCACTTACTTGTTTCCTTCCCTTCTCCATTCTACCCACCATCCAACTTCCCACTCACCAGGTTGCCCTGAGAAGACTTCATAACACATGGCTCTCACTCACAAGCTCTTCTTAGGGCCGACTTCTGGGAAACCCAGGAGGAATCACTCTCTGAACTAGCTGAACTAGGTCCCTCTGCAGTGCTGCCTATTTCTGTGTCCTTTTTGTTTCCAGGGCGTCAGGCACAGAGCCTAATCCATAAGCATTTTTTTGACTTTATAAATCTCTCTCAGCCCCTCTAGGCTGTGTGTTTTGTGAAAGCAGAGACTATTTTTATCATGTGCACTATTTTGTGACATAATGTAGTTTTTGGAACAGGAAATGTATGCAACAAATGTGTTAAATGAAAAAAAAATTAAAGAATCATAGAACAATTATCTTTGATGACACCCACCTGGGCACATTCATCTTTGTTCTCAATACTGCCTAAGATACTCTCCCTACCATGCTTCCATCTGAATTATTTTACTAATTAAAACCAGTAAATAAATGCTTGGAAAATGTCCAATGTCACTATCAATTTACAAAAGCAAATTAACATTAAATGAAACATATAAAGAGCTCTTTCAGCTCAATAGGAAAAAGACAACCCAATTAAAAATGGGTAAAGGACATAGTCGACATTTCTCCAAAGATATACAAACGGCCCATAAGCCCGTGAGGAGATGCTCAGCATCACGGTCGTCAGGAACATGCAAACAAGGCCCTATCTGTAAGGAAGCCTGTTGGGATGTGGGCGCATAGGAGCTTCTACTCTGTGCTTCCAAATTTTCTGTCGTGTTGATATATTCATTTTATACTTTTAAAAATATCCTGTAACTTCTCAAAGCTCAATGCCAGTCCCAACTTCCACTTGACACCCATCCAGAATCATCCCCCTCGCTACATCATTCTCTCACTTTTCTAAATGTTTAGGTGTTTTGTGGCTTATAGGACATGATCTGGCCTGTGATTAAGAATAATGATATTGACAGCTATCATTTATTGAGTGCCTTCCAGAAGTCAGAGACTTGAGAGTATTTTACACAATCTTCTCAATACCCTAAGTACTTTTATACTCCATTTCCAGATGAAGCAATTAAAGATGAGAGAAGTAAAGTAACTCATCCAAGATTACCCATCTGTTAACAGTGGGGCTGACATGACCCAGGGCTCCCCAAATCCTTCCTCTTTGGCAGCCTCCCATGACAGCTCTGGCGTTTCTACAGGAGAGACAGTAACAGACACCTCTGGGGCTTGTCCATATTTAATCAGTGCTGTCTTCCCCATTGGAAAGTTTTTGTTCCAAGCAGGTAGGACACTGGCTAAGGGATTCCTCTCACCCCAGAGTATGGCTCCCTTATGCAGCGGGCAGGCCAGACGTATGGAGACCAAAGAATTCCAGGAGAGGCCCTCAACCAGTGTGAATTGGAGTTGGTGGATAAGTACCCCAGCCTCCTCGCCCCTTGGGTAGAACAAACCTGAGGCATGGTCTGCCTGGTCTCCCAGAAGTCCCCATGGGATTGGGCTTCAGTTGCCCACAGCAGTGCCCTGCTCACAGATGCACCATGTATTGGCTTTCTTTTCTTTCCCGGGTTCCCTCCCCATGACTGCTTCCTTGGATTCACTTCCAAAACAAACAAAAAAAACAAACAAAAACAACAACAAAAACCCTACTTGCATCATATCCTTGTCTGCTCTAGGGGAACTCAACTTAGACAAGAGCCATGAGGAGGGACTTACATCTGGAAGGAAAGTGGGTCTAGAAGCCTTGTCCTGATGCAACTTTTGTTGTTGTTGTTGAGACAGAGTCTCGCTCTGTCTCCAGGCTGAAGTGCAATGGTGCGATCTTGGCTCACTGCAACCTCTGCCTCCTGGGTTCAAGCAATTCTTCTGCCTCAGCCTCCCAAGTAGCTGGGACTCAGGCACACACCACCACACCAGCTAATTTTCGTATTTTTAGTAGTGAGAGGGTTTCACCATGTTAGCCAGGATGGTCTTGATCTCTTGACCTCATGATCTGCCCACTGTGGCCTCCCAAAGTGCTAGATTATAGGCATGAGCCACCATGCCAGGCTACAACTTTTCCTTAGTTTTAAACGTTATTATTGGGCCATGGCCTCAGGGGAAGGCTAGTAAAGATTGTGGGTTGGGGGCAAGGCAGCCATAAACCTCTCCTGATTATCTGCTGCAAACCAGCCTCAGATACTCACACCATGAGTACCCAGACAAGTCTCTGTTGTCCCCTGCCCCTTGGCACCTGGCATAATTCTGACCACTTAGGAGCTGTTAAACACATGGTTTTGGGTTTCACCTGCCCTTATTTTGCTGAACTGCTGGCTACTTTTAGGATGAGAAAGAAGGCTGCAAGTTGAGAAACCACATCTCCAAGCCTCAAGGGATCCTGCAATGTGGAAATGCAGATCGGCGCTCCAGCAAGCCTGGGTGGGCATTCTCAACCTTGTGCTTCCAAGCTGTGTGACCTCAGGTAAATCACTTGGCATCTCTGATCCTCAGTCCCCAATTACATGATGGGAACATAGCAATGCCTACCTGAGGGGCTGAGTCTGGGGCTGAAGGGGGAATTGGCATGGCGGGATTGCTCAGGATCGGTATTTGCAGGTAAAGATTAAGTGAATTCTGCTGCTGCGGGTTGCCGGAGTATTCTGCAGCTCTGCCTGCTCTTCCCTGGAGACTCTTGTCCCTGAACCCCAGACTTGTGGTGGGGGCCTGTACTTCAAGTAACCTCTCACAACTGCTTCAGCCCAGCTGAGCTCCCCTGGAGCCTACTGGTGTCTGATGCCTCCTTGGGGCCTCTCCTTCTGGGGATGCACCTGTCTCCTCTCAGGGCTACCCTCCTAGGGTGTGTGCTAGACCTTGGCTGATAACTGGGCCACTTCAAGATGAAATAACTAGAATCATAATAATAATTACTATTATTATTTATAAGCTACTCTGTATTGGGGATACTGCATCTATTCCTTCTGATTCCCTAATTATTATCACTATTTTACAGATGCATCCAAAGGCAATGAGTGAGCAAGGGGCTGAGCCTACGCTGGAGCCTGAGTTCTTCCCAGACCCAGAACTCCACTGCCTCCTGGGCTCATGGAGCTCATCGTCAAATCAGAAGTAGCTCTGAGAAGCCCTTTGTTAGAAAGTGAAAAGCCCAGTTCATCCCTGGTCCACCCTGCATGATTTCTGTGCTGTGACTCCAGGTATGCACACAGGCTTAGGAGAGGTGAGTGAGGCCCTTTGTGCTTTGGAGGTGCCCAGGACCAGAGCAGGTGTAAAGCTTCACAAACACGAAAATGCTTCTTAGTACGAATTGCTCACGTTGGACAAATGAGGTCTGAAAGCAAATACAAACCAGCCAACCCATGTCATGAATTGCAGCTTCCTAGGCACTGCTTCCTAGCTAATTGCTTTTCTTAACAGCAGGCAATAAAGCTATACAATCCATTAACAGCTCAGGGTCCTGCTAGGCTCCCCATGCCCTGCAGCCCCTTAGCCAAGCCCCATCAGCTTATGCAGATGATAGAAGGCATGGGATGCTATGGACCAGTGTGTGGAAAGCATCCCCAAACCCTACCCTTCAGAAGTGGGGGGGTCCCTTCATTGAAAGGCTCCAGATATGGGATAAGAGGGGATTGGGTGAATACTTGGAAAGAGGCTGAGTCCCAGGCAGACTGGGACTGGAATGCTGGTCATCGTCATTCACGAGCTGTGCCACCTGGTTTGCCTCACCTCTTCTTCCTTCCTCATCATAGAATGGACACAGAACAAGGGCTGCTGTGAATCTTTCTGAGGATCCTGTCTGAAAGTCTGAGAATTTCAGGTACAGGACCCAGCACGGTTCCCGGTACATGGAGAAGCTTGGGGCTCCCTGTCCTTGCCCTACCAATAGCCCTAATTTTGCCTTCAGGTCTAGAATGAGGACTTTTAAAAGGATGGAGAGAAGGAACTAGAGTTGGTAGGGGAAGCATCATGGGGCTGGACCTTCTGGAGCACACTCCTCTGTTTCTCCATCAGGAAGCAAGACCCCTGGGACAAGGAGGGCCCATAGCCCTGCCATTGAATGTGGCAGGGTTAGAAGAGTGATGGAGGCCAGTACTCTGTGCCACTTTGGGAGAGAGCAGGACTGAGGGGAGAGGTTGGGAGGGAATGGAGGAAGCCAAATGGGGCTAAGCTGCAGTACCACGGAAGGAAGCCAGGAGCCTAGAGGTCAGGACTCATGAGGAACCTATGTGCTTGACAGTGCCAGGTTCCCCAAAACAGAGACACTTCCAGACAGGACCACCAGACCCTGGTGCTTCCCACGCAAGTGGATTGATAATCCTTCTCCAGCAGCTAGGAAGCCTCTTTTCACAGGGATGAACAAGGGAAGAACAAAGAGCCTCACTGGCTCAGAATTCCTTGGGGGCTGTCAGGGAGGGGATGCACCCAGCAACCCCTGCTCTCCGGACTGTCTCCACTCACACCCTCCTTCTGTGCCTGCCAATTTCCCTGCCTTCCCTGGTCTGTTTGTGATGGGCTAATGGCAGCTTCATCATTTATCGATATGCATAGAATAGTTCCTAAAGCCCTGGGAGGCAAAGTACTCCAGAGCCTTGTCAGATCAGTACACAAGGGCAAGAAATGGTTGGAGGATTATAAGAAGTGGTTTACTCTGAACTTTGCCTACTACAAAAGGAAAGGCCTAAAGGCAAATAGTTTACTTTCACTCCTGGGTGGTTTTGCCCATTTTAAAAGGCAACATGAGTTGCTTCTAGCCCATGAGTGGCCCTCGCCTTTCCAACTGTAGACACCTCTTCCAACTGAAAACTACAAAGGTATGGGGTTCCCACCCCTGCTAACTAAAGAATAGCTGTTTGTCCCAGCAGAGTCACTTACCCTCCCTAAAGATCAGGCGCTGCTTTCATAAGACTTTGATTGTATTGATAACTAAATTACATGGATGATAGCATTTTATTTATTTTTTATTTTACTTTAAGTTCTGGGATACATGTGCAGAATGTGCAGGTTTGTTATGTAGGTATCCATGTGCCTTGGTGGTTTGCTGTACCTATTCAGCCATCATCTAGGTTTTAAGCCCCACATGCATTAGGTATTTGTCCTTATGCTCTCCCCCTGCTTGCCGCCTACCCCCCGACAGGCCCCAATGTGTGATGTTCCCCTCCCTGTGTCCATGGGTTCTCATTGTTCAACTCCCACTTATGAGTGAGAACATGCGGTGTTTGGTTTTCTGTTCCTGTGTTAGTTTGCTGAGAATAATGGCTTCCAGCTTCATCCATGTCCTTGTAAAGGACATAAATTTGTTCTCTTTTGTGGCTGCACAGTATTCCACCGCGTATATGTGCCAGATTTTCTTTATCTAGTCAATGATAGCATTTTAGAACTATTCAGATATTAGTTTCTCCTCTGATTTTCTCTTATGCTCACTGTGAAATTTCTGCTTGTGCAGAGGCTTTAATCCCCTAATTATTAGTAATACCTTGTTTTCTAAGCTTTGATCTGGAGAAGAATTAACAATATCACTGAGAAATATTGATGAATAAATAAATAAATGCCTTCACCAGTTAATTGTAACCTATAAAATTGATGATGGAAATTCAGAAGTGGACTAGAAAGCTACTTTAAATTTCAGGACGGCTATCTGTCTGGAGAAACCTTAGCCTTAAACAAAGGAGGAGGAACACGAAACCCAAAAAGAACATTTTTAATCTCAAGGTAAACTAAACAGAGAGAGACCTTTCAGAACACAGAGAGAGATAGTGGATGAGAAATGGGGTGGGGATAGAGAAAAGGAGTTAGGGGAAGGAAAAGAAAGGAGGAGTAAAAGGAAATCAAAGAGCTCAAGGCTGAGGTCGCGCGCTCAGAGGGGCTGGAGCTAGGTATCACGGACGGGCCATGAGGAGGAATTAAAGGGAGGATAATATACTATCCACCATCTGTACCTTTGATGGTGGTCCAAGCTTTGGTCCCATCGTTTGACCTGCTGCGGTGGGACCCTACGGGGAAGGCACTGGTGTCTCAAGTCCTTTTTGGAATCAGATGGGATGGAAAATATTAAAATAAAATTAATAACAAAGGAAGTAGATGCTCTGATTCCGTCATCTAAACCACGGTTGTCCGTCCCCAGCAGTCCCTGCCTACCCTCTTTACTAGACAACAGTAAAGTCCTAAGGCAGAGCTAGGGCCTTCTGTCTGTCAGCAAGTGTCAGGCACCACCAGTGTGAGCGCTAGTCCAGCTCAGTGAGGGAAACAGGAATGGAAAGCCTGGCCCAGCCCTCACAGGACTTCAAGCTTAACATGGTGTCAAACACAGCATGTACAGAACAATCCAGAGAGTGTGGGCACAAGGAAATGTTGTAGGACTCTTGCTCCCCAAATGCACCAAACGTTTTAGGATTCTGAGCCTGTGTGGAGAATCTCTGCTACTATGCTCTCCCTCCTCCACCAGTGGGCAGAGGCTGCTCACCCTTTGTGTTCAGATGGCAGAGCCTCCCTCCAGGAACACACTATACCCACTCCCCCCGATGGAGTAGTGTAGTTGTGGCCTTGACCCTTTAGCATGGGGGCTTCCTGAGGACAGAAACTGGAGCACATATGGTTAAATCGTTGTTGGATGAATGAATAACTGAATGAGTAGATGGGTTTCGGAGCCAGCAGTTACTAGCCATGAAATGCTCAATGTGGTTGGGCTCCTAGTCTGAGTATCCTCATATACAAAGTAAGAAAGTAGACAGAGTCTATGAGCTTTTAACCCTTGCCCCAGCAATCACAAAACCTTATGCAGATTAGTTTTTACCGTGGCTTATATTGCCCCCCAAATTATGTTAATTTTATAAATGTAAAGTTTTATGATAATATTTAGTCTAATTTTATAAACTCTCTAACCCCGCATGCCATCTTTCCCCTCTTGAGAATCACTGGTCACTCATGGCTCCATCCTCCCAATCTGAGGGTGTCTCCAGTTCTGAGAGGTGATTTTCACCAGTTTCCTTATTTAACACAAGTTTATTAAGTGTCTATTATGTGCTCTGTGTTAGGATAGTCAGTGAGCAGAGCGTCTCTGCTCTCATGGAGCTTACCAGCCAGCAAAGAAGGTAAGCAATAAGCAGGCAGTGAGGACATGGTTCCACAGCTGTGGCTGTGATGAAATCAACATAGATTGAAAGCTTATGTCAAGCCAGGTGCCATGCCAAGGGCCCTATGTGTAGCATTTCCTTGCAACTCACAAGAGCTGTGCAAAAAACAAGTGCTACCATCATTTCTTGTCTTACTATTGTTCAAAATGTGACCCAGAAGGGTCAGGCCATCAGTGTAAGGCAATGGCGAATCAGTGGTTATCTTGCAGTTGGACCTGGGATTGAATCTGTGTGGTCTGTCTTCTGCCTATGTTCTTAACCCCTACGCTAGATTGGGTCTGATGTTGGAGAAGTCAAAGAAGCTATGGGAGCCAGAGCAAAAGCCCTGCAGCAGCATGTCCAATGCCCCAAGGCACAAGAGCAAGGTCTACCTGAGGAAGTTCACTACCACTACGGTGGCACAGGAGTCAAGTACAAGGAGAAAGGCCAGATACTAGACAGGCATCTCTTCTCTGCTCCTCCTGGGTTTGGGGATGCTCAAGGCCTAGGTAGAGATAAATCTTTTCTGGTCATGCACAGTGAGTTGAGCCCAGAGCCATCCTAACTAATTGCCTGGAAGTGCTGAAGTGCTGTTTTCTTTTTACTTCCTGCCTCCTGGTTCCAAGACCACCATTAACTTAGCAATTTTCCTTTTTTTTTTTTTTTTTTTTTTTTAACAAGACCTGACAGGCACAAGGATAGAGCCGCTACTTGTTTCCATAATTGTTTGACAAGCACATAATCAGAATCACTTATCAGATAAATATGCTACAATTAGCTTGGAACCACAATGCCATCTGTGTTTTTTAACACCCAAATGTGGTTGAAGCCGAAGGCAGGAGCTCTTCTGATGATGCAGAGACAGTCAGGATGATACCTGAGGGGGATCCCAGGAAGTATCATGGCCAGGTGTTGGGGACAGAAGGCTGAAGAGTCTTGGACCTTTCCTGGTGACTCAGAGCTGCAGGTTCAACTCTGGCTGGGGATCTGAAAAGAAACTGTCACTTCTTAAGGTTCTGAGCCCCGGGACAGAGAGAGAGGTGGGCTGAACACATCTATTCCTTTCTTTTATCACTTTGTTAATTGGCTCATAAAGGGAATGAATCTTTCCTGATGGAGAACACAGTGTGTTGTTCATAGCAAGCAATGAATAAATATCTTCAGGATTGAACTGCATAAAGGTTTCTGGTAAGTCCAGATCAACTCTCTAGAAGTCTAGGAGAAAATGCCTGAGCTCAGAGAGTTTCTCCAAGTTTATCGCCTGGAGGTGAGTGGTGGGAAGTATCCACATGTCAAAAGTAAAACAGATCAAAACATGGAGAAGTATAGTTTCGTTAGGTTTGCTTTTGAACAATTAACTGTGAAATGGGATTTTAAGATTTCTTAGCATTCCTGGGCAAAACTGTTGAGCTGATTAAGTTTGTCCTTCGAGGCACCTGCTCCTCTTATTTTATCTCCCCTTTCTCTCTTTTCGAGCTCCCAAAGCAATTCCTGGAAAACTAGTTAACACTGGTCCAAAATGCCAGCCTGTTACAGTTGATGTTTTAGCTGCATGAAATAAGAACCCAGCCAGGGTGACATAATTATATGAGCAACTTAAAAGAAGTACATCCTACTAGACAGCCGAGAAAAAATTAAGGTAACAAGAATCGACTTTTCTAACATAGCAGACTAGCAAAGAGCTAATATCTTTGAGAATGTGGAGAAACAAGAAGTTTCCTGCATCACTGGCAGTGACACAAACTAGGAAATCACTTAGGAAAGCAGGAAAATCATATCTGATGATGTTGAAGTAAGCCTGCTCCACTGTCCTTCAACTCCATTGCTAGCAGTGCCCTAGGGAAATACCACAGGTGTGCCCAAGTTGCCATGCTCAGAGTGGTCAAGCATTGTCTGTAACAAGTGAAAAAGAAGGAAAGTCAGGGAAGAGAAGGAAGAAAGCAGAGGGGAGGAGAGGGGAGGGAAGGAGAGGGAAGACTAAGAAAGAAAAATAAACCTATTTATTTATCAACAAATAAATGAATAAATTGTGATACAGTTGTGAAATGCAATACCTAGCCATTCATGAACTAGATATACATCTCTCAACATACTGAATGAGAAAAGCAAACTTCAAGAAGATTCAGAAGTATAAAACCATAAATACATATGCAAATGTTTTAACATACACAAAACTATGTGTTGCTTCCAGAATCACACATTTATAGTAAAAACCTGAAGCCATGGTTCAATAAGAGGTGCACAGTTTTTAGAACCTGACTACCTCTGGAGATAAGAGCTGAATGGAGGGGCTTCCATTTTATTTATGTTTGTTTATTTTACTTTTTAGTAGTATATTAAGCAAATACCTGACTGGAGAAATTTTGTATATCATTTGTTGTTCTTTTTAGTGTATTTCGTAATTTAAGCAATTAAAGATGAGCAGATGCTTACATGTGTGTCAGAGCCTGGATTGTAGGAGGACCCAGTGGAATTACTGGTCCTCAGCTGTCTAGGACAGAAAGTCTCCACCCTTTTCGAGGAGTGAGGTTTGGCCTCTCCTCCTGGTTCACTAGATCTCATTTTCTTGGGTTTCATCTTTCAGATTTAAAACATAATTTGAAACATAAGCACCGCCCTGTCAAACCCCAGATATTTCTGGCCATCTCTTACTTAATAGATCTAACATTGCCTCTGGCTTTTAAAACTCAAGATGTATTAAAGACTTAAACATAAGACTTAAAACCATAAAAACCTTAGAAGAAAACCTAAGTGATACCACTTAGGACATAGACATGGGCAAAGACTTCATGACTATAACACCAAAACCAATGGCAACAAAAAACAAAATAGACAAATGGGATCTAATTAAACTGAAGATCTTCTGCATAGCAAAAGAAACTATCATCAAAGTGAATAGGCAACCTACACAGAATGGGAGCAAATTTTTGCAATCTATCCATCTGACAAAGGGCTAATATTCAGAATCTATAAATAACTTAAACAAATTGATAAGAAAAACAAACAAAAAACATCAAAAAGTGGACAAAGGACATGAAAAGATACTTCTCAAAAGAAGACATTTATGTGGCCAACAAACATATGAAAAAAGTTCATCATCACTGGTCATTAGAGAAACGCAAATCAAAACCACATTGAGATACCATCTCATGCCAGTTAGAATGGCGATCATTAAAAAGTCAGGAAACAACAGATGCTGGAGAGGATGTGGAGAAATAGGAACACTTTTACACTGTTGGTAGGGGTGTAAATTATTTCAACTATTGTGGAAGACAGTGTGGAGATTCCTCAAGGATCTAGAGGTAGAAATATCATTTGACCCAGCAATCCAATTACTGAATATACACCCTAAGGATTATAAATCATTCTACTGTAAAGACATATGTATGTTTATTGCAGCACTCCTCACAATAACAAAGATTTGGAACCAACCCAAATGCCCATCAATTACAGGCTGGATAAGGAAAATGTGGCACATATACACCATGGAATATTCTGCAGTCATAAAAAGGATGAGTTCATGTCCTTTGCAGGGACATGGATGAAGCTGGAAACCATCATTCTCAGGAAACTAACGCAAGAACAGAAAACCAAACACTGCATGTTCTCACTCATAAGTGGGAGTTGAACAATGAGAACTCATGGACTCAGGGAGGGGAACATTACACACCAGGGCCTTTAGGGGGTGGAGGCTATGAGAAGGATAGCATTAGGAGAAACACCTAATGTAGATGATGGGGTGATGGATGCAGCAAACCACCATGGCACATGTATACCTATGTAACAAACCTGCACATTCTGCATATGTTCCCCAGAACTTAAAGCATAATTTTTTTTTAAAAAAAAGATCTTATTTTACTTACTTTTATATACCAGGTAGACTGGATTCTTAGCTAGGACCTTAAGAGGCTATATACAAGCAAAATGAGGAAGTGCAACAGAGGTGTTCTATAGCAAATGTGTGGAAGTTAGAAGAGAAAAAAAAAGGAATTTTTTTTTTTTTTTTTGAGATGGAGTTTCGCTCTTGTTACCCAGGCTGGAGTGCAATGGCGTGATCTCGGCTCACCGCAACCTCCGCCTCCTGGGTTCTGGCAATTCTCCTGCCTCAGCCTCCTGAGTAGCTGGGATTACAGGCACACACCACCATGCCCAGCTAATTTTTGTATTTTTAGTAGAGACGGGGTTTCACCATGTTGACCAGGATGGTCTCGAGCTCTTGACCTCCTGATCCACCCGCCTCGGCCTCCCAAAGTGCTGGGATTACAGGCGTGAGCCACCGCGCCCGGCCAAAAGGAAAGTTTTAATGCAAGTGTCTGGTACCCTAAACCTATTCTATCTTTAAATTAAGTCAAATAGGGATAAGGAGAAAGAGAGTCCCAAATATTTCCTGCCTATCTGCATAGATTAATTTATTCTGTTTGAATACTAAACTTTAATAAGCCTAATAGTCTAATAGTCTCAGGAAAGCGCACATGCATGCATGCATGTGCACGCGCGCGCGCACACACACACACACACACACACACACACACACAAAACAAACAAACAAACAAACCCTGCCCTTTCAATGATCCTACTGAGCATTGCACTGTCTTCGGTCCACCTGACTATGAAATTCTACTCATTCCTTACAGAATGATGTACGGGGATAAGTAACATTTCCCATTGATGCTACAATCCATATGGGTCCCATCAAAAGTAATTAAACCACTAGGAGAACTCTCATTATGCAACACTTTCCCCATTGAATGTGGGTTCTGGTTCCTCTCACAAAACTGGCAGATGATGAGGCTTACTGATATCGTCCTGGGTAATTCAGCTTCCTTTTCAGTAACCGATTCAGAGTGTAGCCAAGGCATAGAACACAGAATCCAGTAATTGTATGCTTTGTAAATAATGACACTCACTATATATCAGGCACTATGTTACGTATGGGAAGCATATATTAATGGAGCATGGAAAGAGCCAGAATCAAAGTAAGAATTGCATTCAGCAGGAGCACAAGAAAGGACTGATTCATTCTTGCCATGAGGAATGTGAATTGGGTCTAAAGGATTTCTAGTTTGTGCCAAACAGAAGGGCAGACATACCTGGTGGAGGGAAGGTGCATGTAAAATCTGAGAGCTCAAACTACCCAATAATCTCTGCAGCATCTTCACAAGCCCCTGCAGTTGGTAGCAATTAGAATCATCCCCAGTGTACAGGTGAGAACACTAAGACTCAGAGAAGTCAAATAACCTACTCAAGGCCACGGAACAGAGCCTAGTTTGCCATCTTTTTAACAAGGTTTTCTCAGGTCTTTTCAGTCTTCTGGAATAGTCTGTGCACATTCCTTGACCTGCTAGGTCTCTGTTTGGACGTTCAGAACTCATAGCGAAATGAGCTGAGTTAGAGTGGCTGCCCCAGCAAAGAGACTCAGCAGCCAGAGCTGTGGAAATGATTCATCTAAATAGTCTGCATCTCTAATTGGCATTTATTGAGGAGTTAAAATTCTGGTTTGTACCGTAGTTTTGCAGAGTAATCTTAGGCATACTAATTGCCTGCTGAGCTAGTTTTCTCTTATGAAAAATGGGTCGACTCCCATGACAGAGTCAATCCAATGGATAAATAGGATACTCCATGTGATGATATTCTGTGTGCTCTGAAGAGCTGCATACATGTTGGATTTATTATTGTATTTTATCATTATTATATATTATGTCATAGTAAGTATTGTTATAATATGCTAATATGCCATATATATCATTAATAAAAATATTTTCACAAGGGAAATAAATTTTAATAGGAGATTGCTTGGGACAAAATACCGTAGCTTAGAGGAGTTATTTAAATTTCAGGTCACAATCCAATCGCAGGTCCTGAAAACAAGTTGGCTTTTTTTTTTTAATGTAAGAGAATACAGTTCCTGACACATAATGAATTGTGATATAAAATTTAGTACTGCTGAAGGGTCTTAATCAAAAAATTCTTAACTCTACAATCAGAAGAAAAACCTAGAAATAGTAGAGATCAGTAATCAAAAAGGACCTTGGAGATGGTGGAGTCCTACCACCTCGTTGACTAGATAGAAATCTGAAGCCCAAAGAGAGACGGAGGAGGGGGATGATTTGATCAAGGCCTTAACAGCTGTGAAACGGCAGAGGCAGGTCTCAAAGCCTGGCTTCTGGTTAAGGCACTAAACCAGAAAAAGACAAGCTTAGAAATGAGAGCTCTTGCCTTCCAGAAAAGGTATTCAAGTATTTAACTAATATTTATTGAGCAGCTACTCTGTGC
This sequence comes from Cebus imitator, assembly GCF_001604975.1. Classification (NCBI taxonomy): domain Eukaryota; kingdom Metazoa; phylum Chordata; class Mammalia; order Primates; family Cebidae; genus Cebus; species Cebus imitator. The sequence continues at coordinate 1,182,962 of NW_016107328.1, read as the reverse complement.
CTAGACCCATGCCTAACTTCAAAGAGCTGCCTTTTTGTCTTTTTTTTTTTTTTTTTTTTTTTTTTTTTTTTTTTTTTTTTTTTTTTTTTTTT
>NW_016107328.1:1076139-1182849 GCF_001604975.1 Cebus imitator | reverse complement strand
CACCATCATATGCAGCTAGTTTTCTTTTTTTTTGAGTTGGAGTCTCACCATGTTGCACAGCCTGGAGAGCAATGGTACAATCTCAGTTCACTGCAACCTGTACCTCCCGGGTTCAAGTGATTCTCCTGCTTCAGCCTCCCAAACAGCTGGGATTACAGGCGTGTGCCACCAACCCCAGCTAATTTTTTGTATCTTTAGTAGAGATGAGGTTTCACCATGTTGGAGTTCCTTATTTTTTAATCAGTTAGGAAAATGTTAACAAAAATAGTGCACTGAAAAATAAAAATTATTTCTGACTGAAATAAATTCAATGAAGGAAGTAAATAAAGGAAGGGAGTCTATCTGAAGGTGGTCAGGGAAATCGTCATCAACAAGTGACACTGAAGTCGAAAGCTGATGGGTGGTGTCTCTGAGCTTGTCTTGGTCTTTTCCTCATGATCACAGGATGGCTGCTGCATGTGGAGTATCAAGCTCTGTTAAAGTCAGGAAGAAGGGGTAGGCGAGGGAAAAAGGCAATGCCATGTGCTTATTTTTCATGAGAAAAAAATTATTACCAGAGGAGAAATTTCTGATTAATTTTTTAGATCAATACCTGTGACCTGGCTGTGCCCAGCTGCAATGAATGCTGAGAAAGCAAGGATCTCATTTCAGCTGATCATGTTGCTTCCAAACGAGAGTGGGCTTTGATCATCAAATAAGAAAAAGATGTATATTGGGTAGGTGGCTAACAGTGATTGCTATGCATACCATTCTATTATCTAGTCCTGTGCATTTGTTCCTGGAATTCCTTCTACTCAGCACATGCTCTTTTTATCTAATGAAAGTCAGCCCATGGCGTCACTGTTTTCCCTTCCCTTTCCTTCTTCCTGACTCACACAGAGCATTGTGCCTCACATGATGGCAGCCAACGTGGGACCATGAAGGAAAGACCAAGATATGCTCAGACTTTCATTCTGATATTGACAGGCAGCTGAACCAATACGAGCAATAAAGAGGCAGCTTCCAGATGTCTCTTTATATAACAGAAACAAGGTATATCCTTGTGTAAGCCACTGTGTCCAGCTTTCTCTTACCTTCAGCCCAAACAGAATCCCAACTGACTGCGGCAGAGTGGGGAGCGACTTTGCACAACACCCAGGGCACCCACGAGTTGCCTTCCTTATGTGATGCACCTTCACTTACCTGTGCACCCTTGGGGAAGGAGGGCTCTGCATCTCCCTGGAACTCATTTCTGCGCTGACATTCAATAAGGCATCCAATGTGAAGTCAGAGCCACCGCAGACCCGTGGTCTCCGTGACTGCTGCCTTGACTGCTGCCCTGCCCGCCTGCGTGGCTGACAACCACTGACTTCTGATCTTAATCATCCTGCCCGTGTGATGCTAGATGGCTCCACGGCTTTTAATCTCACACCTGTAAGTCTGGAACTCCCCACCCCACCGCCTGCAGAGTCTGTTGACTCCCATGCCTTGTTTCTCATCCACCTTAACTGCCCTAGTCTTAGTTCCAACGATCTCAAGAAGGGCCCTGGAATGATATGACCATGTCTGATCATATTTTATCTATATCCTGTAAGATGGTGAGCTTTGTTTTTCTAATAAGCAGCACATTTCTTGATTCATAATTGATTATACATTATTAGTCCCAGCTTTCTGTCGGTCTGATTGTTTCACAAATTGCAGCTGCCCCCTTTAAATTAATGCTGATTCGGACTTTCCCAGGTGCATTATCTTACATTTATCTATATTAAATCTCATCTCATTTGCTTCCAGAAACTCCCATTCTTCTCTGTTCTTTTAGTCTCTCCAATATTCGTTGTTATTTGGAATTTGGTGGCATCTGAAATGTAATCAATTTTTCTTTCTTTCTAAATCATAAATGAGCTTCGAACAAATGCCTCTAATGTGTATAGAAGAAGAAGCGGGATTTATTGTCCACTGATGTATCTCAGCTGGGATTCCCCCAAAAGTGCACCCTAAGGTGAGGAATTGGTACATGATGTTTATGTGGAAGGACAGTGAGGGGATGGATGAAAGGCAGCAAAGGGTATGCAATTGAGAGGGTTATTGAGGCTAGCTTCTGGGGCTCAGCCTACTGAAGACCCTCTGGCAGACTTTATAAAGTACTCCTCACTAACTTCTGCTCACCATGACTTGATGGTTACTCGTGGAGGTGTATGGTGTGGTTAACTCCCTGGCATTTACAACTGAGCTTAAGCCTAGCAAGCTCCTGTAACCAGAAAATGCTTTCAGGCAGAGATGGACACGGATATTAGAGTAGGAAGGTTTGTCCACAGGGCTGTGGTGACCTCCATGCTAAGGATGTAAGAGCAGCTGCCACAGTTCACCCTTCACACCACTCAGATCCACTCTTGCCACCCATTAAGAACACTTTGTCTTCCCACTGGCCCTTTAAGGAATACTGTAGATTCCTCATCTCCCTCTTTTACCATTCATTCATGATTGTCCTCTGCCCTGGCCAGTACTTCTACTGGTATAAGTTGTTGTTCCAGTGGGGAACTGAGAGCTTCATCATTGAGGATTAGGAGCTCCTGACAATGTGGTGGTGCCTTTGTCACATCATGGCTGATGCACTGCACATTTACAGTTATGACCACCAGGGATGGAAGCACCAAGAAGCACCTCAGTAAATCTGTTGAATTCCACACTTACTCCTCTTTGCTCCTATTGTAACCAGCAGCCCCGGCTTTTCCTGATAGTCATTTACTCATGCAGGTACAGCAACGCTGTGTTTTTTTAATATATATTTTGGCTTTCTGTTCCACCAGCATAAACAGTCCAACATAACCAGAGAGCAACAATAATCTTAGGCTTAGTAGGATTCTTAATCTGTTACTTGGAAGAAACATCCTTGTCTTAGCAAATATGACCTTTAGTCCATCAGGGCCAACAGTTATGGGTTTGGAAGGTAAAAATATTCCTAAGAGGTTTACAGGGAGTGATGGTGACAGGCCAACATGACTGATGCTCTTTATGTCCACTCCATGGGTCTGTCCACATGCTTCTTCCCTAGACTTCCTGGTCTTCAATCCTCCAATCATGTTTCTTTAGATCTCATTCAACCACTGACGCCATTCACCCCTGTGTATAACCTTTCCTCAGACCGGTTCTACCTCCACACAAAGCTGAGTCATGCTGAGATGTCCCCTCCCCACCTTCATGGACACTCCTGAGTGGGACTGAGTGTGGCAGCAGACTGTGGTCAGCACACTAGCTAATCTAGCTGGCCCACCAAATAAGTAGGATTAGGATTTTCCTACTCCTTCACTTGTCATAGGAAGCCCCATAGGACAGCACAGGTGTGAGTGGTGGGAGAGATTCTCTTGCAGCAGAGGGTCGGGTCACCTGTTTGTACAATTTATCCGTGCCCTCCAGACCTGCCTGAGCTTGACCAGCATGGGCTATTTTCATCATAGGATGATTGTTGCACACCTGCCTACCCTCATGACCTGGTAGATCTGACAATACCCAGCTCGTGCTGAGCAGCTCCAACTCCAGGGTTATTTGATGTCCCGTAATCAGATATTCAGACTTTATTAAGATCCAGTAACACAGCAAGATCTGCTTTTTGAAGAGTGTACAATTCTCTATGATAGAAATACATCTTTGATTCAAAAACCTAGATGTCTACCCTGCTATTACACTGTTGAGTTTGTCAGGCTGTCCACACAGTTCCTTTGTTCACCCTGGACGAATGTGGCGTCATAAGAGCTGCCGGATTACATGGCTTCATGGCAGATAAACTTACTGTAGCCTGAACCTGTTGCAGAGCCCTCTCCTTCTTTTGACCCCAATCAAAACTGGCAGACTTCCAAAGCATCCAAAAAACTGTTGGAGCACTATTCCCAAACACGGTCCATGCTGCCATCCAAATCCAAAGAGGCCCACTAAGCACTGTGCCCATCTTTTATTTGTAAAAAGCATAAGGTGCAATAACCTGACCTGTAGTTTAGAAGTCATGTTCTGATATTCACCAGATGGTTAGACACCTAATTTCACACAATTTCATCAATGTGGCAGTCACCAGACTCCCCATGCATTTATATCCCATCCTGTAGCAGTGTCAGGGGCTCAGAAAATGATACCCCCAATTATGGCCCTGTGACATGCTAAACACTTTGAACTGAAAGAGACTGGGAAGGCCTCAGGCACAAGGTCTCTCTGACTTCCCACCCTCCTTTCTTTCTCCCACACCCTTTTGTCCCCCAAGAGGAATCATAGAAACCAGAATTACTCCTATCCCCCAAAGAAAGCCACATAACCTAGAAACTAACCCTCTGAGTTACCTCCTCTGAAAATGGGTCATATGGCCCTCATTACAGGGGATCCTGCCCCATACCCAGGGTGATATGATTTGCTTATGTCACCACCCAAACCACATCTTGAATTGTAGCTCCCGTAATTCCCATGTGTTATGGGAAGGAGCCAGTGGGAGAGAGTGAATCTTGGGAACTGTTTCCTCCATACTATTCTCATCATAGTGAATAAGTCTCACAAGCTCTGATGGTTTTATAAAGGGAAGTTTCTCTGTGCAAGCTCTGTTATTCTCTCTTGTCTGCTGCCATATATGTCTTTCACCTTCCACCATGATTGTGAGGCCTCCCCAGTCACATGGAACTGTGAGTCCATTCAACCTCATTTTCCTTACAAATTACACAGTCTCAGGTATGTTTTTACCAGCAGTGTGAAAACAGACAAATACACAAGGGGAAGGAATGCTACACAGAGGCCAAAAAGAAGCTAAACAAGCAGGCCTTGCTAGGCTCTCCTCCCAAGCACATTCACACTAGCTCAGACCCTTCTGATCCAATCATGTTTCTCCACAACTATCCACTTCTTTCTTAAGATTTAGCGTAATGATACACCATTTTCCCCTGGATCTTTGGGTCTTCACTTCTGGAGGCTCCTGTATCACACAAAACTTTATTAAATAAACTTGTGATGATTATATGTTGCTACCCTGTCTTGTTGTAGGAGTGTCAGACAAGACCCTTGTGAAGGAAAGGTATTATCTTTTTGTCCCTACAACAGACATGTGAGTTTTGGTGAAGACATAGCAATCTCTGAAATGTACATGTATATACATATGTGTGTGTATATCTAATTGTTTAGATTTGTCAAACAGTTCATCCCAAGCTTTGACAAAGGGAAGCATGAACAGAAAAGGGAAGAATGAGGATTGCGCTTCTCTTCTGCACAAGCACATTTCACTTAAATTTACCCAGAATTACAGTAACTTCTGGGTGTTCAATATTATGGATTCACTGAGGTAAGAAACCGTTCACTGAAATTCCGAAATTATGTAGAACTATACAGACTAAATGGACTTCAACACGATTAATCCATTTAGTGGAATCACCAACATGCCGATCATTTGCAAATTCCATATAGACATAATAGTATAAAGAATGAAAGGCAACAACAAAAATTAGGAATTAAGGATGACATATGTATTAATATCACAAAGGAGTAAGAGAGAACTTTTTAAGCAAGGCAGGAAGCCCAGAAGTTATAAGGAAGGAAATTAAATTCTTTTGGATGTCAAGACAGTATAAATCAAAATCAAAAGACAAATGATAGATTGGGGAAAATATTTGCAACTCTTATGATAGATAAAGGTTAACAGAAAGAGCCTTTGCAAATTAACAAGAAAAATGCCAACAACTCAAAGAAAAAACAAAGGGCCAAGGTTAGGAATGGTTAATTCACAGCACAGATTATCCAAAATGCCAGTAGACATAACAGCTCCTAGATAGAAACTGATTCATTTCAATATAAAGCCTCCTCTTCTGCACATTGGAGAATAATTTTACGTGGAATAGAATAGAAATAAAGTGGCTAAGCCACTTGGAATAGTGACAAAAGAGTTCCAAACGTGAACTCCCTCAGTTTAGGCTCAGTGGAGCAAAACAGAGCTCCCAAGTGAAGGTACCTGGGAGACTTCCAGGCACCAAGAAGTTGCTGGAAGGACTTAGGAAGGCACAGAAAAGCTGTGAGCTGTGATTCTCATTTTGGTAAGTAAGTACCCACTTACTCATATGCAGACTCCATCAAGTTTGGAGGATGGAAAAGAGCCAGATCTATATTTGAACCCATCACTGACATTTACTAGTTAAATGGCCTTGGCAAGTGTTATGGATTGAATTGGGTTTCCAAAAAAGATACAGTGAAGTCTGAACACCCAGTACTTTGGATTGTCAGTTTATTTGGAAATAGGGTCATTGCAGATGTGATTAGTTAAATTAGGATGAGGTAATAATGGAATAGGGTGGGGCTTTAACCTATGTGACTACTGGCCTCATAAGAAATGAAAAAGAAACGTGGAGATACATAGGAAAAAAAGATGGCCATGTGACAGCAGTGGTGGAAGTTGGAGGGATGCATCCAAAATCCCAGGAATGACAGGGGTTACTGGCAAACACTGGGAACTGTAAGGGGCAGAGAGGAATTCTTTTCCCTTGTAGGTTTCATAGGGAGCACAGCCCTCCTAACACCTTGATTTCAGACTTCTCACCTTCAGAGCTATGAGCCAATAAAGTCCTGGGGTGGTGGTGGTGGTGGTGGTGGTGGTGGTGGTGGTGGTGTTTTGGAGGGGGGGTTGTTGTTCTTTGGTTTTTTTGTTTTCTGTTTTACAATTCCAATTCTTATTTATAAGAAAGTAAAAGTTCTCTCAAGGGTACAGAATAAGCAGCTCAGCATGATGAACAGACAACAATTTACATTATTATTCAGAGTAATTTTTTCCTTGGGACCAGAGCATTTCAGAGAGATATCTTGCTTCTTGTGGTCTCTAAGGCATATTTACATAACTGAAGATCTGGTCGTGGGCACATCCCTCTGCTCCCTCAAAGGCAGAGTCTTCGGTTGTTTTAAGCCACCCAGTTTGTGGTGCTTTGCTACAGCAGCCCCTGGAAACTAATACAGCAAATGGCCTGAAGGAGCCTCAGTTTTCTCCTCAGTAGTAGAGAGGTAACACACTCTCCCTCTCAGGAGTGCTGTGAATGTAGATGCCGGGTTAGGTACAAGTGCCTCCCACATAGTAGCCTCTCCAAATTCTGTGTCTCCTTCAAGTGTTTATGTGTTCAAAAGGAAGATACAATGCTGACCTTGTATTTTCTCTCCATTAACATGTATATAATATACATATATTTTGTATTTTTAATATATTTATATTTTAATTTTTAATGAACTTTAGATTCTGGGGTACATGCACAGATTACGCAAGATTGTTGCACAGGTACATTCATGGCAAGGTGGTTTGCTGCCACCATCCCCCAATCACCTATACCTTACGTTTCTCCCCACGTTTTCCCTCCCCACCCTCCCTCCCACTATCCTTCCCCTAACGCCCCCAGCGGATCCCAGTGTGTGATGCTACCCTCTCTGTGTCCATGTGTTCTCATTGTTCAACATCCACCTATAAGTGAGAACTTGCAGTGTTTAATTTTCTGTTCTTCTGTCAGTTTGCTGAGAATGATGGTTTCCAGGTTCATCCACATCCCTGCAAAGGACATGAACTCATCGATTTTTATGGCTGCATAGTATTCCGTGGTGTATATGTGCCACATTCTCTTTGTCCAGTCTATCATCAATGGGCATTTGGGTTGGTTCCAGGTCTTTGCTATTGTAAACAGTGAACATACGTGTGCATGTGTCTTTATAATAGAAAGATTTATAGTCCTTTGGGTATATACCGAGTAATGGGATTGCTGGGTCAAATGGAATTTCTATTTCTAGGTCCTTGAGGAATCGCCACACTGTCTTCCACAATGATTGAACTAATTTACACTCCCACCGACAGTGTAAAAGTGTTCCTATTTTTCCACATCCTCTCCAGCATCTGTTGTCTCCAGATTTTTTAAGGATCGCCATTCTAACTGGCGTAAATGGTATCTCAATGTGGTTTTGATTTATTTTAGAAAATAAGAGTGCTAGAGTGTGGTTGGGTATGGTGGCCCACGCCTGTAATCCCAGCACTTTGAGAGGCCAAGGTGGGCAGATCACCTGAGGTCAGGAGTTCGAGATCAGCCTAGCCAACATGGTGAAACCCCATCTCTACTAAAAATACAAAATTAGCTGGGTGTGGTGGCACATGTCTGTAATCCCAGCTACTCAGGAAGCTGAGGTGGGAGAATCACTTGAAATTGGGAGGCAGGGGTTGCAGTGAGCTGAGATGGCACCATTGCATTCAAGCGTGGGTGACAAGAGCAAAACTCTGTCTCTTTAAAAAAAAAAAAAGTGCTAGAATGATGATTCCCAAATTGGATTTTAAAATAAGGAGTTTTAGAGTCCTTCTCTCTTCTTTGGGGTGCAAGACTCCACATCTTATTTCAAAGGGCCCAGGAGATCTGATGTGCAGTCACATTTTGGGAATCTGTGAGGAGGTAGAGGCTACATAGACATCTGAAGAGTACCAGTAACAGTAGGATAGACCACACAGAGAGAAGTAGTGGGTTGCCACAGAACTAATACTAGATTTGGAGTCAAAGACCTGAGTTCAAGTCCCAGTTCTTCCATTTCCTGGCTGTGTTTCATTGAGTAAGATTAGTTTCCAATGTCTGTCATAACAAATTAGCACAAATTTGGTGGCTTAAGAGAACACACATTTTATTTCTTGTATTTCTAGAGGTCAGAAGTCTGAAACCACTAACTGGGCAGAAATCAAGGTGTCAGCAGAGTTGCTCACCTTCTGAAGACCAGGGAAGAATCTATTTCTTTGCTTTCTCCAGCTCTAGAACTTCATTCCTTACATTCCTTGGCTCTTGGTCCCCTCTTCTACCTTCTAAGTCGTCAGTATAACATCTTGCTTCAGTTGTTCCATTGGCTGCTTCTTCTGTGGTCACATTTTCATCTGAGCCTGTCTTATAAGAACACTTATGATTACATTTAGGGCCCACTCAAATAATCCAGGATAATCTCCCCATCTCAAAATCTGCAATTACATTTTCGGAGTCCCATTTGCCATGTATGGTAACGATCACAGGCTCCAGGGATCAGACCTGTATTTCACTGGGCCTACTATAACTTCAGCCTCTCTGAGCTTCAGTTTCCTTAAAACTGGGATGATGCTTACCTGTTAGGATTGTCGATATGATTACATCAAGTGATACATTTGAAAGCATCTAGCTCAGGGTGTGGAAAATAGAAACTGAGCAGCATATAGTAGTTAGCCTTTGGGAATCTTCTTGTATAGCATGTAGGCTGGGGTTGTGTGAACACATACCCTTGGTAAATTCCCTTGCAATTGCTGCTCCTTTCATAACTGGCATGTCCCCACCTGCTTCAGGGAAAGATGCTCTTGGATCAGGAATAGCATTCAATTTCCAACACACACTCAACAGGACTATGGGACAAACCAGATTCTTCTTTCTCTGAATCTTGTGTAAGATGGATCTTGCAGTTTTATTTTATCAAATAAAAATTGCTTTATCTTTTATTGCTCTTTCAACCTTTAGGGAAACATAGTGCTTTTTTTTTTTTTTTTTTTTTTTTTTTTTTTTTTTTTTATTTCTCAAAACATTTTAAGATGAATCTGCCAGCAGACACCCATGGCTTCAAATAACTCTCTAATAACAGGTCCCCTTCTTTCAACAGTTTCTACTTTTCTCTTTCTCTCTCTGTCATAAGTCTTCATTCCCTTTGTCCTTTGTTTATCATTGATTCATTCAGGTAGACACATTTTTCATACTGCATTCTTGAGCCAGAGTTTTGTTAACCTGTTTTAATTAGATCCCTGCTTAGAAATTTTAGAAGGCACATAAAATCACCAATGGGTTTTTTTTTTTTCCTTTTTAAATTTTATTTTTCTTGCTTTCAGCTGGGATTGTAGCAAATACTCTCTATCTATCAAGGTTGACAGGTCAATTGTGAAAACATTTCCACCAAGTCTCTGTAAAAATATCGTGTATGAAGACTTTCAAAGAGAATTCCTCAAAACTCAAATCAGTTGATGGGCTGGCTAATGCAGTTTGGTGGTGCAGAAGAGGAACAGGAAGATGCAGCCACAGGGACCTATGCTTGGTCATCCAACAAAGCTGTGTTCTGTGTTTGTCCTGCAGTTTTCTAACTAACCATGTGACATTGGGCAAGTGACTTGGCCTTTCATTTCCTCAGGTTCAACATCAATAAATGCAGGTAAATTCACTTTCCGCAATGTTATTGTGAAAATTAAACTAAATAATAGATGTAGAGTACCTGGCACAATTCCAGAGATATACGTGTATGTGAATCTCTCTCTCTCTCTCTTTCTCTGTCATCTGTCCATCTCTTCATCTACCTATCTACTTGTCTATCTGTCCATCTATCCATTCATTCATCCATCCACCTATCTACCTACCTGCCCATGCATCCATTCATCCATCCATGCACCTAGCTGCCTGCCCATCCATCCATCCATCCATTCATCTATCTATTCATCTACCTATTTACACAGATGATAGATGTGGATATGATATAGATAGCTATGGCTATGGCTATAGACATAAATGTAAATAAATGTTTTCTTCCACCATAGGAATAGGTAAATCATTACAGGACATATTAATGTACTCATCCATCACTCATTTACTCACTCATTCTCTAAACATTTATTGAGCCATCATCGTGATCTAGGCAGATACTCAGGCATGTAAAGATGGGCTACAGTTTTGGCTTTTCTTTTCTGGCAAGCACTGCTAGTTGCCCACTATAGCAGATGTTGTTAGTGCCACACCATATTTCTTCCTCCTTAACTTTCCTGTTCATGTCAGTCTCACTTCCAACTGCCAACATCTGCATCTCTTTTCCAGAGGGATTTTCATTGTTCCCAGAGCCTGTGTTGCTGCTGGAATGGCAGGAAAAACACCAGGGAATTGGCATGCCTCTGGGAGTCATTCCCAACCAATGACTGACAGCAGCTGGTATATCAATGCCCCGACTCCCTCAGCAATTGTGTGAGATAATGCTGAGGTGTGTATGTTTAACATGACTTTCAGAGTTCCCCAGAGGGATAACTGCATTATGTGTAGTGGTAGATGAATAGATAACACAACTTGTATTGCCTGCCTTTCCTTCCTTGTATCTCTTCCCTACTTCTCTACTACTGATTTCTTAGCAATCAAATTCTGCCCCAACCTTGGTGCCTGGCTACTTCCCACTAGTTGATCCCTGGTGACTCAGCTTCATCCATTCAGATGGTGCCAATGTGCTAGGAGAAAAAGAGTCACAGAATGAAAGGAATCTGGGTGCCTGAACAACCTGAGGGCAATGGCTGTCTGTATCCATGGACTGCTTATCTCAGAGCTGTTGCGTGAGACAGAAACAGAGGTACAGGTCTTTATATGTCTGATACAGCAGTCGAAACTTTTATACTAATTAGTACATCCTCTGGGAGCTTTCAGTCTAGATGGGGAGGAAAAAAGATAAGAATTGTGCTCAATAAATGCACAATAGGTTGCCAGAAAAGCATGTTTCTTTCTTTCACACATTATATCAGGTAGCCATCTTGTAGCTCCATGCGGTGGGTGATCAGCTCCATTTCACAAATGCCTACTTTCTAGCCCCCAAGAACAGAACTTCTTTCTGTCCTCGAATGCACCATTTCTGGTTGTTTATAGGCCTTCTATCTTCCCTGACCTTCTGCGACTACTTCTAACTCCACCCCCTGAGCAGCCTCTAGCTGACCCCATGGATCCTCAGGTCTCAATATATTTGTACATCTTAAAGAGTCTTTGCTGATCCCAGGTGAGGTCAGCTCTCCTGATCTGGGATTCACAGCACAGTTTTGTGACACTCATCACACTTGTTTTACCTGTTTGATGAATTGCATCTGTCTTGCTCACTGTTTCTTATAGAATTAATGCTCAATTTTTTTTTTTATTAATTGAGCTCAGAGAGACAAAGAGTTTTAATCAAGTTACAAGAGATAACTTAGAACACTGCCTGGCACACGGAGATTTTTTAGCTACTATTATATTTGTTGGTACTATCAAAGCTATACCACTAGAACAGAGCAGGGCCAGAACTCAAATTTCATTTCTCTCCTTCTATTGATTCCTAGACTGAGCAGGAGGAAGTCCTGATTCTGCCTCTCCCGTCTCCCTCTCCTGGCAGTGGTCATATCTGCCTCTCAAGGATGCTGTATATGTCTGTGTCTTAATTCCTCTACTAAATGTGATCTCAGAACAGGGGCTGTGTTTTATTTGTGTTTATATCCCAGGGCAGGGGTTCAGCAAATGTGTGTGGAAGGATGAGAGACAGGGAAAGAAATGAGTGGAAATGGAGGAAAAGGAGAGGGAGGTGTTAACGATGGGACTTGGTTCCCTAGGTGCCATTTCTCCAAGAAAATGAAATGTTCTCCTTATAGGATTTTCTAATCCTTTCCCACTTTAATTCAACAGACTGCAGTGTTACAGACAGCATGGCAGAATGAAAAGGGAAGGCTTTGGAACCAACAGTTCTGGGTTCAAATCTTAGCTATGCTATTTTCAGCTGTGTGACCTCAACCTTCTCTATGCCTCAATTCTCACATCATGAAATCAATAACCATAGTTTAGTTATGGTAGTTAGATGAAATATTTTTGTCAAACAAATAGCTTGGAGCTTGGAACACAGGAAGCACTCAATAAATGGCCATAATTAGTACTCGAGTACCTTTCTGAACCCCCACTATGTGAGTGGCACCATGAGGACTGTAACATGAACAGAGCTCAGACCCCGAGAGAGCAGCCAAGCGGCAGGTTTGTGCCATGTTGCAATCATATCCATTTTCTGTTGTAGCAAGTGGCCACACACTCAGTCTTAAAACCACTCAGACCTGGAGGTTAGAAGTCTGACACAAGTCGGGCACAGTGGCTCATGCCTGTAATCCCAGCACTTTGGGAGGCTGAGGTGGAGAGATCATGAGGTCAGGAGTTCGAGGCCAGCCTGACCAACATGGTAAAACCCTGTGTCTACTAAAAATACAAAAAAAAAAAAAAAAAAAAAAATTAGCCCCGTGTGGTGGTGTGCACCTGTAATTCCAGCCACTCAGGAGGCTGAGGCAGGAAAATTGCTTGAACATGGGAGGCGGGGGTTGTAGTGAGCTGAGATCATTTGCTTACACTGCCTCTTTTAAGTCTTCTATCCCTGCGAGACAGGTACTCCTGTCTGAGTGACAGGGCAAGACTCATCTCAAAAAATAAAGAAGTCTGATTGATGTAAGTCTAACTGAGTGAAAATCAGGGTGTCAGCAGAGTTTAGTTCCTTTCCAGAGGCTCTAGTGGACAATCTGCTTCCCTGCCTTTTCCACCTTCTACAGGTAACCTAACTTCCTGTGGCATCTCTCTATGCCCTTATAGTGCAGCCACGCCCTCTCTGAGTCTCCCGTCCTGCCTCTCTCTGCCACTTTTCATGACTCTCATGGCTACATCAAACCTGTTCTGATAAGCTAGGATAATTTCCCTACTTAAAGTAGGCTGATTAGTGACCTTAAGTCTACCTGGAACCTTAACTCCCTGTTGCCATGTAAGGTATAATATACTCACATGTTCTAGGGATTAGGATGTGGACCTCTTTGGAATCCTGGTTCTTTTTTTTTCATATTAACATATTACAGTGGTTAAAAGTGCTGGCTCTGGAGTAACATGGACATGAGTTCTGATCCCAATGCTGACAGTTGCCAGCTCTGTGACACACTGCATCAGCAGTCACTTTAATTCTAATACGTTTAGACTCTTCATTTATCAAATGAGTCTAATAACAACCAGCACTGAGTTATTGCTTGAAACAAATAAGATAATGCACAGTATCAGGTTTTGCTGTATGACAAACCACACACACAACTGAGTGGCTTAAAACAACAACCACTGATTTGTTTCTCAATCACACTAGACAGTTCTTTTACCTCAAGGCTGTTAATAAGATTACATGAAATAATGTAAGTCATATAAGACTTTGCAAAAAGTAAATTCTGCAATGTATAGACAGCAGCTATTGAGATGATGACAGAATGAGCCCTAGACTAGGAGTCCAGTCTCTGACACGTGTGAGCAGTGTGACCTTGGGCAAATAATCTCAGCTCTCTGTGTCTTGGTTGCCTCATAAGTTGACTGTGAATTAGAAAGGAGTACCTGTCTCACAGGGGCGGGACACTTTAAAAAGGCAGTGTAAGCAAATGACAACATTATACCAAAGCTTCCGTGGTTACAGGGAAAGACCCAAAGCAGGTGTCAGGAGCCCTGGGTTAGATGCTCTGTCTGCCATCAGAAGCTGGTTCACCCTGGGGAAAGCCCTTTGTTTAAAGCCTCAGGGGACTCGAACAAAACAAGAGGGTTGGACTCAGTGGTCTCTAACTGAACTCCAGATACTCCTGCCAAGGAGTTGGCCACATTGTAACCTGAAATGAGAGGGCCCTTGGTCCCACCCCAACCCCATCCTCTCTTCCCACTTCTCAAGGATGGGATGCTAAAGTCCTTCTGAGGCAGGGTGACCAACGTGTCTCTCTGCCCAGGGCTTTCCTGGTTTTAGTAGTGAAAAGTCCCACATTCCGGAAAACCCCTACTTCTCAGACTCCTGGAGCCTGAGGGGGATGGGGATGGAGGGCAAGCAGCCCTCTTGGAGATGCCCGTCCAGTTCTGAATCAATGAGGGAAGGCTTATGGAGACATGAGGCTGGAGCCTGTCCATTGCAATATGACCCAGGCGGATTCCAAACTTCATGAGGAGCACAGTGGGCTGAGTCAGCCAAGACCATCCTACTTAGAAGTGACTTCCTGAGACACAGTGCTGTGCTCTGTAAAGAGCCCAAAGTCGGAGTCAGCCAGACCCATGCCCAGGTTAAAAAAGGTATTTGTGCCACCCAGAAGAATCACAAAACCCCTCTATAAATCAGGAATAATGACTTGGCTCTGCCTGCCTTTCTCGAAGATTGATGTATGAGGATCAAATGCGCAGGAAAATGCTTTGCAAACTACAAAGGATGCGGAAATGATAGTACTGATTTATTTTTTAAATAACTCAAGAAACATGTTAGTGGGAGCTGGGTGAGAGGTTTTAGAGATGTTTGTTAGGTGCACTATCGACTTCAGTTTAGAAAACATAAACTAAGCCGTGTAAGATCCATCGGGAAACAATAGAAGCCTGGTGACAAGAGAGATCCTAATCCCAGAGAGAAGAAAAAGTCTAAATCCAAATGAGAAACAAATCCCAGTTAATGAAAAGGCTGCCAGTTATTTACGCAGGCTGTCAATGTAGCTTTTCCAAGAACCAGGACCAGATGCACCTTAGAACAAGAGTGCAGGCATTGCTGTGAAACACACTTAAAAATACCTTCGCTATTTATTTACACGGCCAATAAGCAGCAGAGAAATCAATTTTATTCTAACCTGCAAGAACTCACTGACGTTATCCTAGAGTCTTTACAGAGCGAAACCTACATAAGCCCTTAGAGATTACCCAGGGCAGGCGTATGCTGCCATTCCCCCTTCCTATGCCTCACACAGGACATCGCCGGCCTGCATTGTCTGGACAGAGCCTCAGAATCCTTCCTAACACATCCAAGTTGTCATTTTTTTCACATGAGCAAATGTTGAGAAATGCTAAGTGTATGATTGCTGAGAAATGCTGAGTGTATGATAGAAGACATCATTTGCTAGGAAGAAGGATGGCAAGGAAAACCTAGCCCCCACCAAGTGGAAAACTATTTGGGGCATTTTAAAGTGGCAGGACAATATATAAATATCATACACCGGTTAAAACAATTCTTTAAGCCCGAGATATGTGACCTTGCCCCTGTGGCTCCCTCATGAAAAATACTTTTTAGTTTGTCTGTGATCAGTGGTAAGCGGGCACCAGCTGCCTACCTGGTGTATTTTTGTGTTATGAGAAAGTACCAGACATCTATTTGTTAATAATTATTACCTGTTCAGAGAGAATAAATACGTGGGTCCAAGTTTTCTCCAGGCCCTCAGGCCAGAATGCTGCCAGCCCTCTGAGGCTCTCAGCTCGGAAGCCTGTTGGCCCTGGAGAGTCCCACTTTGTTGTTCTATCTGGGTGTCTGCTCAATTCCTTCAGCGCCTCCTGGGTGTGGGTCTCTACAGCTGAGCTGGTCTCTGTAAGCAAACGGACCCAGCAAGCTTGTATGACTTAGTCAAGCATTGTTTTCCCTCATGTAAGCTATGAGAAGGAAAGGATCAAAGGAAAACATTGTAGACTTAATTACACTGTACAGTCTCATTAAAATGATTCTGTTAGAAAAGAGTTAACTTTCCATCACTCTTTATAAACATCCAAATTTCCATTTATGTTACCTAGTTGTAATCAGACTACATTCTATTTTCCCTTCTGCCCTCTTTACTCTCCGTCATTCGATGCATGCAATTGTGTGGTTACTCTAGAGAATTTTTGTTTTGACAGAAGTCTATTAGTTCATTACCTTGAGACACTGGACTTTGCTCTGTGGTTTTTCTCTTCAAAGTTGGCAACAGTAAACTCCATGGTTTGTGAGCAACTTTGTACAAACAACTTCTATATTCGTTTCCTCAGGCTGCCAAAACAGAGTACCACAGACTGAGGGAGCTAAACAATGGAAATTTATTTTCTCATCAAACTAGAGGCCAGAAGTTTGCGACCCACATGTCAGCAGGGTAGGCTTTCTCAGAAGTGTTTCTGCTTGGCTTATAGGTGGCCATAGGTTCCCTGTGTCTTCAGGCGATCTTTCCCCTGTACTCACCTGTGTCCAAGTCCCCTCCTCTTATAAGGACACCAGCCAAATTGGGTTGGCACCCACCCATATAGCCTCCCTTTGGCTTAATTGCCTTTTTAGATACTCTATCTCCAGCTAAGGTCACATTCTGAGGTACTGGAGGTCAGGACCACAATACATGAATTAGGAATAGGGGCATAATTCCACCTGGAACAGCTTCTTTTCCATCTGGAAAAGGTCTGTTTCCAGACCTGGAACAGGCCTCATCTGCTTCCTGCCAGCCCCTTGCTCTCTGCCTGTTGGTGCCTCTGTGACATGACCTAAAGGTACGTATACCCTGTGGCCAACGCCTGCCCAGGGAGCTGTAGGAAACAATGGGAAAGCTCTGGCAGAGAAACCTTTGTCCCTTCCCACCACATTAGACCATTCCAAGACAGTGTCCAGGCACATCCCACACAGCTAACAATCCTGTTGCCTTTTTGGGGGGAAACTAACTGCCTCAGCGATGGGTCACTTTGTACTTCCCAGTCTTCCTTCTCTACCTCACTGCCCTCTTTCCTGCTGTATTGACCGTGTGTTTCTGATGCTCTGACATCTGAGGTCTTACCCCAATCCAGAGCCCACACCCACTACCCCTTCTAATGAGTGCTTACAATTCAGGCTGTTATTCATTCACCTTGCCCTAATTAACCTAGGGCCAGGTATCAGACCTTAGAGACAGCCCCTGCTGAACATCCCAGAGCCTGCTGAAATTATTCAAACTAGCCAATCCTAAACCTGTTTACCCTGCTTCACCCGTTCCATTCCTTCCCACAGAATCCACAATAAAGGCGTTTGCACCCCAACCTTCTCCCACCACCAACTTCCTGACCAACCCTGCTGCGTCCCTGTGTGGTCCCACGTGGCATGGCCCATCCCTTCCTCTTGGGACCAATCTTTTCAATAACAGTCATTTTCTGATCTGTTGGCCTCACTATACCTGAATAATTATAAAACGTACATTTTAAAACAGCTGCCTCTCACTAGCCTAGTATTTTATCTCCAAGTAAATATTAGCACACCAGATGTGCCTCAGGTTTCCTTTTTCTAGGATGACTGGGCTAAGTAAGGTATTACCCAAAGGGAAAAGAGACATAGCTTCCTTGAAGGCCCCTGAAGTTCCAGGTAATGTATTCAGATCGTCATTAATTTAATTTCATTTGAAGTAATCCAAAGTAATTTACAAGTCAAACAGAGACAGTTTTATAGGTGTCATTGCCTATTGCCTTTCTCCAGAAAGATCAAGCAATGTAAAACTGATGTTTCTTTCTATCCCTGACAACATTTGTTTGCCATTGTTTATTCAATAGAAGTTCACTAGGAAATTAGAAGTTGCTTGTATTTAATGTGACTTTAATTGCTAATGAAACCATGCGTTTTGCATAAGTGTTTTTTGTTGCTGTTGTTTTATTACAAAGACATACATTGGGCATAAACTTCCAACCTCGGGTCTGGTGGCACAGCAGACTTACAGGGACTTACCTAGCTGTTGTAGTGGAGTCAGTACTGAGACATTACTAACCCCAGAGAGACTGCCTCTCCCAAGACTTCTCAATTCCTAGAGGAAACAAGTGATTCACCTGCAAGGGGGCCTTTCCCATGCAAACCATCCATTCCAGGGCCCACACCCACCACCGTAATGAGTTTTTGCAATTTGACTGAGAACTGGTCTCGCAGAGAGAGCAGAGGCCCAAATTCCTGACCTTCTCAGAGGGGGATATATCAGGCGCTGATTTGAAGGCTGTACACCTGGCTGCCAGGCCCTTTGGCGAGGCAAATCTGCAGCAATCTTACGCTTCTTCTCTTGAGCTGCATCTCTGGACCAGGGTCTCCTTTAACCATGCTGACTTTATGCACAGCCTGGGACATGAATCCAACTGGGGGCCTTCGAACTTTGCCTTCAGAAAAATAATGCTTGTTGGTAAAGCACTTTGAGATTCTTCTAAGAAACCCAGATTCTTGGGACAAGGTGTTATTATTTAGTTGATGGGAAACAAATACCCACCTGATAACCATAATTATGTTGTCAAAACTGTTTAAAATTTTCGCCCTGCTGAGATGACAGTGATGTCAGGGAGTTTTGTGTCTAGTAAATTGGAACATTATCATGAAATTAAAAAAGAAAAGTTACATTTACCAAGTAATTCATTGGAATGGTTTGATATTTCAAGGATAACCACCAAGCAATTTCAGGAACATGTAATTATTTTTTCACTCGCTATTTTATGATGCATTACTCAGTAGCTGTGTGGTTGACTGTGCCTTGTAAAACAGAAGAATAAGGAACAAGTCATTAACAGATCGAAGTCTAGGTGGGAATACAGCTTGGATTTCCTTGAGCATCTCCTACTTTTGGAACTGAGAAACACATGTGGTAACAGCATTTCATAATCTCTCATACCAGAAGCATATGGAACATGCCCACACATAGCCAGGCTCAGTAGACACTGACATACTAGTGGTGTCCTCATTATTTGGTGCATTCGCTGGTCTCTGTTCTGTTGCACATGCTACTTCTGTTGCTGAAATCCCACTTTTCCCTCTGACAAACAATTACTTGATACCCTTCCAAGCTTTATGTCATCTGCAAATTTCATTTCTATCATCTCTGTCTTCATCAAAGTCAGCCCCGGTACAGCCACTTCTGTTCTCTTCCTGTCTATACTGTCAGTACCCCCTGTTGTCCAGGGATTAATAATCCAAGGATAATATCCTCTGCAACGCCTTCGCTGACTTTCCTGGGTTAAGTATTCCTTTCCATATATCGCTGTCCCATATATACAATCCCATTTTAGATTTACTGTATTGAATAGAAATGGTCTATTCCCTACCATATAGCAAGTTCCTTGAGGGAAGTGGTTGCCTGCCTTCCTGCCTGACTGCCATGAACAGATATTGAGTAAGCCCCATATGGGTTGGGCACTGTGCTAGGCTCTGAGGATACAGCGGAGATAAAGCTAGAAATGGCTCCTGCCCTCATGGAGCTTCAGATTTCATGACGTTTTATTTGACATTGCAGTCAGCTTCTGGCACAAAGCCTTCTTAATAAATGTTCAAGGAACAAATGGCAAAATATAAAAGAAAGGAAGATGGAGCGGGGAAAGGATGAGGGGAGAGTTTGGAAGGATCTGCACAGGAAGGATGTCAGCAGAATATGAAATGTGATTTCACATTCTTGAAGAAGAATGGCTGCTTATAAGACCATCTCAACTTCAATGACTCAGGAGACAGAATGTACAAGACCATCTCTACTCCAGTTGCTCAGGTGGCAGAATGAGGGCCAAGGGCTGAAAGTTATGGGGGAACAGAATTAGCCTGTCAACCATCAAGGGACATAGAAAGAAGAAGCTAAAGTGTGACTCTCTGAGATGTTGTAAATGCCAGAAGATTGCCTAGCCCAATGCCTCAACATAGTAGGTTTTGAAAGAAAGGAAAATATGGATAAAAAAATGAACAGGTCTGCTACCTAAAATGAGCCCACTCTTGTGAAACTGCTCAGGGTTGTCTCGAATAACAGCTCCGTTAGGCTGAGCAAAAGTGGTTCTATGGCCATGGATTCAACAATCTTGCATGTTCTTCACATGTACCCCAAAACCTAAAATGCAATAAAATAAATAAATGGAAAAAAAAAAAGAATACAATCACCCACAGTCATTGTCCTCCTTTGTTCCAGACCACTCCTGGATTCATAGAGCTGTGTTAGAGTCATGTCTTGTGGTGGGAAAGGTCTATTGCAGCAGGATCACTGTAGGAGATGTAATGAAGTAAATGGTTACCCCACATGGTCACTAAACTACATTGGAGGGTGAATTCATGGATGGATAGATTCTTATGGACAATATAGGCATTCATTGACATTGAGAGCAAGCCTCAAAGACAAATCTCAGCCACCTAGGAGAAGCCCACCCTGATATCCCAGGCAAAAACTTCACCGGTTCCTTTATCTCACTGGATTATAACCAGTGTTATGTTTTTAAATGTAGAATAATACAATTCTAGTTCTGATATCATAAAATATAGGATAATTTTTGACATTATTTTCCTTACAATTCACAAAAAATAACAAATCTCATCTTTTTTTTTTTTTTTTTCAGATTATCTCTGAAAAGCAGGACAAGGCTATACAAACAACCCCATACAACTTTCTACATATCATCGGACAACTTGACCCTGTGTACATGACATTTGTCCCCAGTTCCCAACCCAAAACCTCAGGCTTCCTAAGAAGAGACCTGGTAGTCATTGGAACAGGCTGGAGGTAGATACAGAGGAGGAATTAGGGGTTAGTGAAAACTCAGGGGGTACTGACAGTATAGGCAGAAAGAGAATAGAATTGGCTGTACCGGGGCTGACTTTGATGAAGACAGAGATGATAGAAATTAAATTTGCAGATGACATAAAGCTTGGAAGAGTATCAAGTAATTTGAGTGACAAAATTGACATTCTAGGAGAGTAGGTAGCCTGGTATACAATCAAGATATAACAGAGTAATGGATAAAGGAAGGAGAGAAGATTCAATTCAAGAAAAGCGAAGAGAGGCTAAGCCCAGCTAGCTGTGATAGGTTTAGACCAGAATGCAGATCACTTCAAAGTACAGGCGGGGCACACAGTAAGTCTCTAGAGATGACGTGTCTAGTACCAGAGCAGCGCCCTTTGTAAATGTGCTCTCTGCTCCTAGCTCTCCTCCTTCCTGACTGTTTACCTGAACTTGAGACCTTCAGTTACGTTATTGCATTATGACCTTGGCAATGTGCATAATAAGAGTCATTGTCATTTATATAATCTCATTTAATGTCCCCTACAACCTTGAGAAGAAACTCTTTCAACCTTAATTTTCATGTTAGAAAGTCAAGTTCAAGAATATTTAAATGACTTGGCCAAGGTCATACAGCTTGGAATTGACGACGAACATAATTTTCAAGTCAAGGGCCAAATATAACAACATGAGCTCCCCTGAGGCAATGTAAGGCCTTGATTTGGAGCCCCACAGTTATGCAAGCCTGGGGGAGATATGACTAGCGGAAGTGCATGGGGGAGACAACTCTAGGTTTTAGTTTACTGCATGTTTAATCAGGAGGGAAATCAGCTAACTGGCAAAGGCATGTGTGTGATCTCAGCCTGCATTGATAGATGTTCTCTCTATTATCAAGGTGGATGACATGACTGACTATGCTGAAATCAAGAGTGTCTTACAACAGTTGACTAAAAAGTAAAAAAGCTAAAAGAGATCGTCAAAGTCAATGTTGGGAACTTGCTGGCTTTGAAGCTGAACCTCCTTCCACAACCAGGGCCCTGAGTCCCAGGCTGTGGGAGGACACTGCAGGGTGCCACAGCATTAAACAGTCCAGATACCTGTCTGTTGATTAAGACATACTGAGTTGGACATGGATGAATCTGGAAACTATCCAGATCTGGAAACTATAAGGTCTTGAAAGAGGTAATTAAGGTTAAATGAGGTCCTATGGATGGACCTCAAGCCAATATGACTGGTGTCCTTATAAGAAGAGGAAATTGAACACAGTGACACACTGAGGAAAGGCCATGTGAGGACACAGGGAGAAGATGGTCATCCCTGAGCCCAGGAGAGATGACCCAGAAGAAACCAAGCACACCAATATTTTGATCTTAGAATTCTAGCCCCTAGAACTGTCGTAACATAAATTTCTATGATTTAAGCCACCTAGTCTGTGGTGTTCTGTTATGGTAGCTCTGGGAGACTATTATAGGCTCCAGCACTGCAGAGCATGCTTACTCATCTAGCATAAGTAGTTCTCCTGTTATTGACTTCATTGGAAATCCCTCAGTAATTGATTTTTATTAATGACTTCGTTTGAAAATACCACCATTTCCTCCCAAGAGCTGTACCAGGAATCAGACATGACTAACTCCCAAGAGAAATGCAAGTTCTAGAAAATGAAGGGAGCTACTGTGTTCTGCTTTGGTCTGCTCAGGTCCTGCTTGTCTCATAATATTTCTTTCTTATGTTCAAACATTTATATCGATGTGTCTATTCATCTGCCCCATTAGACCATGAGCAGCTTCAGGGCAGCTGTTCTCTCAGCCATTGTTGTAAGGTAAGTGCTATTCTCCTTACACATGCGCGCGCGCACACACACACACACACACACACACACACACACACACACCCCACATCAGACAGAGTGTCTGGTTCAATGAACATTGGTTGGATAGATGAATAACACCCACCAAGAAAATTCCTGAGAATGATTCATATTTCCATGATCTCCCTCATGGAGAGAAAATACAAAGGCCAAGACCCACAAATCTGCTCATAGTTTAGGCTTCTGCAAAGGGAGCATGCTTTCTCATTATAACTTAATCAATTGGTCTCTATTTGTCTATCACTGTGATTGGTTCAGAAAGCATCAGTCCCCCTAAGAATGCATGAGATCTCTGTAAACTTTTAGAATGGAGTTCCTGAAAGTTTAAGAAGGGAGCTGAGCTTAGATCAGACTTTGATGGGTGGTAGCCTCTGCTCAGGTATCATCTCTGCCTCAGTCCTTACCAAACCAGCCTCTCCCTTTTCTATTTCTTTTGTGGCCATAATTGCCATGATCTTCCTGGGCTGAACACCAAAGGCAGGCACTTCCTCCAGCTCAGTTCAGAGAGCTCCTGTGTGCACATCTGCCCTAGTTTAAAACCCTCAAAGGTTCTCTGTGGCCTCAAACAAGTAATTTTACAAAAACGTCTGAGGAAACAAAACCATGCTTCACACTATTGCTTCACTATTTTGGTAACAATTCAGAATTTATCTTGCAATTTTCAACGGTGCTAAAGGAAGTTATTTTAATTTCTGTGGAATAAGGAAGGTAAAACTTTTTTTAAAGTCCTTTTGGTAAAGTCCACATTCCTTTAGATGTCTCAAAAGCATGACCTGGCTCCTACTTTCTGTTCCTCAGCCTCACTGGCCCCTTTTCCCTGCTAGTCTCAAAATCCTGAAGGCTGCTAGACACTCGTGTATCCCACACCTTTGCACACTGTCTCCTCCCCCTGGAACTCCCTTCCTTGGTCAATCCCGCTTATTTCCTGAGGCACAGTCCTTACCACCCAAGAAAAGCTGTCCTGGTTTCCCTGCCAGCAACTTTTTTTTTTTTTTTTTTTCCAGACGGAGTCTCGCTCTGTCACCCAGGCTGGAGTGAAGTGGCACGATCTCGGCTCACTGCAACCTCCACCTCCAGGATTCAAGTGATTCTCCTGCCTCAGCCTCCCAAGTAGGTGGCACTACAAGCACGTGCCATCATGCCCAGCTATTTTTTGTATTTTTAGTAGAGACAGGGTTTCACCATGTTGGCCAGGATGGTTTATATCTCTTGACCTTCTGATCTGCCCACCTCAGCCTCCCAAAGTGCTGGGATTATAGGCGTGAGCCACTGCGCCTGGCCCTGTCAGCATCTTGATTGTGGCCCTGTGATGGAATTTGGGCTAGTCTTTGTTTTGGGGTCTTTCTCCCATTAGAGACAGAGAGTGGCTCTTCCAAACCTGCACCTCCATGCCCAGGACAGTATCAGAGACAAGGTGGGTGTTCCCCAACTCACACTCCTTGAACCGTGCAGCTCCGCCTGCCTCTTAAGTCTTCTGAGGCCTCTGGGGTTCCTTAACCCACATTACATCTTACAGTTGTGATGGGTCCATGACAGAGTCTTGAGGCATTTGCCTAATTCACTTACGTTAACTCAGTTTGCTTCCCTGGGCTCAGTCCCCTCACCAGGCTGTTGTGTCTGGTGTTTGTTCACCAAGTCTATCAGCAATGTTTGAAATTTAATCAAGATGCATGGACTAAAAGAGAATTTATAGTATTAGCACACGTGTATGTTGGGGTTAGAGCTAGAGCCATCAATCATGCCTGAAAACTTGTCAACAAGGTGAAATAGCCAGATGTCTTATTCTCAAAATTTTCTAATTCTCTTTGAACAACAACAAATGCACCATCCAGAAAATAGTTTTTTTGTTCTAACAGATGTCACCTCCAACTACAACTGTCTACATTAAAAAGAAAATGTTCTAGGTGCCCTCTAACTCTTCTTGCTCAGACCTGATTTAGACCCAAAAAATGGGACTTAGGAAAATAGAAAGAGGGAGATGAAATCAAAGTTCTTAATGAAGTCAAGAATGGCAAGATAGTAAAATAGAAAGCACCATTTACCATATGAAAAAAGGATAAATCATAGCTGCATACTTCATGTAGTCAGTAAGGCTACATCTGGTCTTGTCTTTAGTTTTTACTTCCAGAAACTTCACTTTAGGGACTCCTTTCAACATGAACAACTTCTAGAGGGAATAGTAAACATAGTAGATAAAGAGTCACAGTTTAGAGTCAGAAACAACTTTAGACAAGTGACTTAAACACACTGAACTTCAGTTTTCTCTTCTGATAATTTTGGTCAATAATAGTATCTATCTCTTTCCATGGGAATCAAAAAGGATCATTCAGGAAAAAAAAACACTAATCCAAGTATCTCCTACTGAGTAAGCACATTGTGATTCGAATATGCAAGTCTGAAATACAAAATAGACAATGTAACAATGGTATTTAGTAGGAGAAAAATAAACAGTG
Organism: Cebus imitator; assembly: GCF_001604975.1. Taxonomy (NCBI): domain Eukaryota; kingdom Metazoa; phylum Chordata; class Mammalia; order Primates; family Cebidae; genus Cebus; species Cebus imitator. The sequence continues at coordinate 1,157,558 of NW_016107328.1, read as the reverse complement.
CCATATGGTTCTCAGTAATGATAAACTCTGTCTAGTAAAATTTTTGAAAATAGACTTTCTGGATGAAAAGCAGAAAATGCAGGATTCTATGGACACACAGACCTGGGTTTGAGTCCCAGACACTCTACATTTTATTTTGTAAGCTGCTTCCTATCTTTATACTCAGTCTTTAAAATGAGTTTAGTAAAACCCTCTTTATGGAGTTCATGTGAAAATGAAAGTATAACATGCAGAAAATGTCAGGGTTAGAGCCTGGTATCTGTTCAGGAAAGGGCAGTCATCAATCCTTCTGAGTTTCCACCAAAGGTACAATAAGAAGAGCACACTGTACTGAAAGAGGAATCTTGAGTTGAGCCTTGGTTCTTTTACCAGGAGGGGTTGGATATGTATTCTTTTAGAGGCCTCAGTTTTTTCATCTGAAGAATAACGTCAACTATATCTTTTATCTTATTGCTGCATAGCTACCCCAAATTTAGAGGCTTAAAACTACAGTTATTTATTTAGCATATGTTGCTGTGGATCAGCAACTTAGGCTGGGCTGAGTTGGGTGGTTCTTCTGGTCTGGGCCAGGCTCCTTCATGTGTCTGTGGTCAGCTTCAGGCTGGTGCAGCAGATCTCTCTTTCTTCCAGCTAGAACTCTCCCCCGTGTCTTCTACTGTCCAGCAGGCTAGCCTGGGCTGGTTCATAGGGCAGTGGTGGGTTCCAAGAAAGCAAGAAGCAGCACATGCGGCCTCTTGAGGCTTAGACTTGGAAGGATCAAAGATCACATCATACCGGCCAGAGTAAGTCATGAGACCAACCAGAGTCAAGGAGTGAGAAAACAACTCCATTTCTGACTGGAAGAGCTGTAAAGTCACATTGCAAATAAAGTGTGTGGATATAGGAACGTCCTTAATTCGGGTCATCGGTGTAACCTGCCACATCTCTCTTCACTCCTATGTCTCAGAAATATCTCCTTCTTTCAATTCCCTTAGCTTTTACCTTAATTCAAATCCTTACCACTTTTTATGTGGACAATAATAATAACCACCTACACGCTCTCCTTGTCACATAAAATTTACCCCTTTGATCTACACTTTTACAATGTATAGCAAATAATTATGCAGTCTTACATCAAAATTTAAATGATTTAGAGAAGGAACCCACATTCTTCCCTGTGGCATTCAGGGTCCCTCACTGTTTACTTTTCTATTCATGTTTTCAATCAATTTCACACACCCTCATATCCTGCATTGCAGCTCACCTGTGGCTTCTAGTCAGCCCTCAGGTAAGCTGAAAGGAATACCTTTAGATCATCTGCCCAGAACCCCTTTTCCTAAGAAGTGGCTCACTTATTCCAGCAGTAACTCTGATAAGAAGAACTGTGTTTATGCAACTTGGACCAAGCCGTCTGGCCACAGCTGGTGGGTTCAAAGGTAAACATATATATCAAGACAGCCCGGTGAGAGTCAGAGTCCCTTCCTTGAAATTTTTGGAATTTGGCCCACGGGAATCATTAAGTGAATCTGTAGTTAAACGGCTGTAAGTAGAGGGGTACTCTTACCATTTTGTTCAACCTACCCTGGAGCAGTTTTCCTGACTTGGTTAGTAAACCATATTTTCGATTTTGTGAGACAACTTTTTCTCTCTTCATCTAACTTGATTTTTTTTTCTTTTTTGGTGAGTTGTAATCAGAATAGTCCTAAATGGTATTCGGGTCCTATATTTTTGCCCTCTATGCCTTTTTTTTTTTTTTTTTTTTTTTTTTTTTTGAGACAGGGTCTCACTCTGTAACCCAGGTGCTAGAATGCAATAGTGCTATCTGGGCTCATTGCAATCTCCACCTCCTGGGGGTTCAAGTGATTCTCATGGCTCAGCCTCCAGAGTAGCTGGGATTACAGGCATGTGCCACCATGCCTTGCTAATTTTTGTGTTTTTAGTAGAGAAGAGGTTTTGTTGGCGAGGCTGGTCTTCAACTCCTGGCCTCCTGTGATCCACCTACCTGGGCCTCCTAAGTTCTGTTTAATAAAATCCTCCTTGTGGAGTTCATGTGAGAATTAAATAACACGCAGAAAGTGTTACAGGTGTGAGCTACTGCCCCTGACCCCTCTATGCCTTTAATCAACTCAAAGAGGCTCCCTTCTCCCATGCTGCTGGTCTCACTCAATCTTCAGGGTCCAGTGCAGATGGTGGCCCCTCCACGACAACTCCTTGCTTTCCTAGCACAACTGCACTATCGCTCCCTCTGTGACACTCCAGAACACTGCTGCTTCTATGAGGGAGCTTCCCACTGTCTGGGTACAGAGAGCTAGCTGCGTCTTTCTCCTCATTCAATTATGTCACCCATTTATTATTTATTATACATCTTAGCTTAAGTTCCCACAGAAGGGAGAACCAAGACAAGGACCTTGTTCAGGTACATTTTTGGAAGGCAATCAGGCAGGAGGAAACACAGGAGTGGAGAAAGGAGGAAAACCTGATATAGGATGTGTGGATGCCGCAACCATTGTGGGAAACAGGTTGGACCTGTCTGCAGCCCCAGGAGGAGCATGCAGACTACCTCTAGGAATTGTACCCCTGAGGTGGAGTGGGAGAAACACTTCTCTAGGTGCATCTATATCCTGTTTGGGCCTTCATACCTATCAGTGAGATTTTTCCAATATGAGCGACACCAGAGATCCTGAAGTAGCAAATGGAAGAAAAACTGTGCATACTTGGGATACGAGTTATCAGTCTGAAGTGAGTAGAAGCTTGCAGGAAACTGTCCACTGCCATCAAAGCTGAAAGGAGAGGCTGAGAGGATGTGGGTCAAGGCCTGGGCGCTGTCTGGTACAGTCCACCTCGTGCAGCTCAGATCTGCTTGTGTACTACATTAAATCCAGTCCACGACTGAGCCTGCAAGGTGACGGTCAGCTACAACCTTAGGCAAAGTCTTTCTACACCAGCCTTGGTTGAACAAGCTACAGGCCCAACTGCTACACTGGGTCTGAAGCCATAATCGATTTTTATTTTCTCCCCCACCTGCCACACATTATAGGCGTACTTTCAAATTCACCATTTCTGTTGCATGATGGGTGCCTATTACTCCTGCTTACCTTAAGGCTTTCTGAATTTGGCAATCCCACCTCCTGATGTACAGCTCCACTCACACGGTCATTTAAGTCCTGTGGTTAGTTTCTCAACCTCTAGTAGGTCCTAGTAGCACATCAGAAACTGCTTTTTGAAATAGCAAACAGTTTCCTGACACAGGAGGCATGGTCTTGCTCAAGAACCTTAGTGGCCTGAGCTATGATTCTTGAATTGGGGCTTCCAAGAGACTTCAAAATTATATACCCTGGAAATGTGTACTGCCAATGAGTCTGCTGGATCACACCGCCTAATAAGAAAGCTTACTCAATAACCTACAACTGTTATGCCACTGCAAACTAGGAGCCTCTGAGCCAAGTAATAAACAAGGCACTGCAGTCCTCCCAAGTGGTCACTGCTGCCTCCCAGTTTCCAGGAGGACTCCATAGGCTGGGCTCTGCTCTTAGCGGTTGTGGTACAAGATGAACTTATTGCCTTACCTTAGAGGGAATGTGCTGGAATACTGCAGACCACCGACTCCCAGAAAACTTCACTGATACAGCAGACCCCTGAAACTTGGTAAGTTTACCTCCCACCATCTGGCAATCATGCATCCTATTAGGGAATCCAGGTGAATTGCTAATTACTGCTCACCAAGTTTAATATGATTTCATCAATATAGAACACTCTTGTGATGTTCTAGGGACTGCCAAGATGATAGAGGTCCATGCAGAATATATTATGATAAACTGCTTTTGATCCTCCTTACAGATGAGGCTTGGAAAAATGTGCGACAGATTGATAGACTCATACCAAGTACCACAGCTGTTCTGTTTCAGGAAAGATACCATATCTTACACAGTAGTTTCAACTGGGGCTACCATTGGTTAAATTTACTATCCCTTGGCATACAGTCCATATGCTTTCTTTCCAGAGCTCTTACTAGTGGATTGAACGTGAGATAGATAGTAGAGAAGATCATCTCCACACCCTTTATGTTTTTGATGGTAATATTAATACTGTAATCACCAAGAAATTGACATTGATTCTTATTTACTCTTGTAGATACGTAAGGGTTATGATTTCATGAACTTCCTCTTGGAGAGAAGTTTCAGGCGGTTCCACTTCAAGGGGAAAATCTTAAGAGCATTCACTTCACCATTGCTATCTTAATGGCTTTTATTACACAGGTCAGGGAATGAGTGCCTGAGTCATTCCAGCTGCAAGGGATCTCCATTTCAATTATACACTTGAAAGTCAGGAAATAACCAAGAAGGTGGGCATGCACACCCACTGCACACCATGGAATGGACTCAGACGAAGACTCCTTCACTGCTTGGCCTCCAGGAGCCTCCGATTTGGCTGGGGTGGGAAGAATGTTGATGGCATTTAAGATCTCATGGTATGAGTGTCAGCTCATATGTGGTATTTCCCTTCCACCAAGTTTCCAATTACTCTGGTACAAGTTCCTTTGCAGAAGGATCAGGGAAATATTAGTTGAATATACTTGTGATGACATTGCAAGTGTATTTGTGTGTCCTGAACCTATGAACTGGCTTAGATCTGGAAACTAGGTGAGGAGATTTCATTTTCCCATGCTGCTTGCCAGCTTTAGATTCCTGCTGTTTATATGAATCAAGCAACAACTCACTGGCTGCCAATCTGTCTTGCTACTAGGAACCCCTTGATCTATCAGCTATTGTGCCATGTCCCTGAGAGTCAGGGATCATTAGTTGTCCTCTCCTCTTACTGTTCATGACAGTGATGATGACTATTTTGCCTCTGATGTTTAAGTGTTGCCAACTGACCTCTGTGATTCCAGAATTGGACCATCCCGTTAACGCTGGGCAGCGTCATTCCATAACAGCATCTTCTATGGTGAAATCCTAACCCCCTTGATCCCCAACAAAACTAGTGTCCTACTACTTTTCTTATTCCCTAAGTGAAAAGGCTGTTTTCTGGACTTTCTCAAGGAATATAGTCAGGTAGTGAGTTCTCTATTCTCATAGAATAACCCATTCTAACACCCCTGCTCTGTGAGCCTTTTGATCTTCTCAATATTCTCTACCCATTTGCTATAACCCATCATGTGGTTCAAACTTCACAAAGCCATTAACACAGTGTATGAGGGTCAGCTTTAAGTATCTTTGCCAAGGTATTTAAACCCTGAGACACAGGAGAGTATTCACATTTCAATAAATTGTTCCCCATCCAGACTTAAATTCTGCCTTCCCTGTGCCAACCCTGCTTGCTTTCTCAAGGTTTCTGCCAATGGATATATTGGCTAACTCCTGTCATTTTTTATTTTTATTTTTTTGCATTTGTGTTATTTCCTCCTAGTCTAATACTAGACTGAATTCCTCAAGTTCTTAACCTGAAGCCGTGATAAGAGGCAGCTGGATGTTAAAGAGAGCAACTATTTTGATTTTGTGAGGCACCTGCCTCAGGTGTAAGGTTTTTAGGGTCTCTAGACAATCAATCAATACATATAATAAAGGAAAGACAGAAAGATGTTGGTCTTCTAATAAGAAGAAATCTGGGCTTCCTCCAGTGCAGGGGTTTTAGGGAAATCAAGAGGTTAAAGGTTCTTGGATTCTCCATCCAATTTAGATCTTGGGGTCCTGAAATTAACATAGGAGACCTACTGATGCTCTGAATTGAGTTTTATCTGCAGATCATCATGCTTACAATGAAATGCAGGTCTAATTTTTAGTGCAATATTTTCTACAAGTGCTAGAGGTAAGGGTTTATTACAATCGAGCATAGGGACTTTCTAGTTTTCATTGTGAGTTTTGAATTGACAGGCAGCTGTCCTAAACCTGTTATTTTTTTTTTCCTCAAGGCTACCAACACAGTTAGAAATAAAAAAAGTAACTCCCAGCCCATGGAATTACCATTCTTCATTGGCTCTCCCATAATTCCACTTGTGCCTCATTCTGATTCACTACCACTGCCAGTCTTCAACATTATGGTGTTGGTGCACGCAAGTGGTTATCATCACCCACCTACTGCTGGGGCTTTCATCTCATCAGTGAGTTTTCCAGTTCCAGGGCCTTACCTTGAGAAACTGCTTCTAGGACCATTCCTGGTACCAACTCTTTTAGTTTGAGCTTGCTCTGGAAACCAGGGCCTGAGAAAAGGCCATGTGAGCTGGTGGCTTAGTTGAGATTGAATCCAAGGAGCAGGAGCGAAGGGCCAGTGACAGGAAGGGAAGGAGGAAGAGCCAAGGCAGGGTCAGTCAGTGGGGTGACTGCTATAGACAAATGGGGCCCATCCTTCCTGAGCACTGCAGAAGAGTGTCCAGGATGCCTCTGAGGGTTTTCCTCCCAAGGACTAACCTGGAGAAGCAGGATACCCACCTGTTCTAGAGGTGCCCCTGTGGGCACTATCCCCACTATGTTTCCAGGTTGCTCATGGGCCTTGCTGAGGAAAAGTCTGCAAGTATCAAGGAATCAGGGTAGACCAGAAAGATACATGATGTGAGCTTGGTAGGAGAAACACCAGCATGAGGGGAGTCCAAGCCTGCATGGCACTGTCCACCCCATTAGGTTCTTGGACAAGAGAGGATTCTCACCAGGGAATGAAGGGATCTGATGCGTTATATGTGGCAAATAATAACAGGAGTGAAACTCCGTCCCCCCCCAAAAAAAATTATTTCTTTCTTAAAAACTTTTATTTTAGGTTCAGGGTTATATGAGCAGGTTTGTTATATAGGAAAATGTGTGTTGCAGGAAAGTGTTGTATGGATTGCCATTTAGGTACTAAGCCTGGTACCTATTAGTTATTTTTTCTGATCTCCCTCCTCCCACCCTCTACCCTCTGACAGGCCCCAATGTGTGTTGTTGCCATGTGTGTGTCCATGTGTTCTCACTATTAAGTGAGAACATGTGGTATTTGGTTTTCTGTTCCGGGGTTAGTTGGCTAGGGATAATGGCCTCCAACTCCATCCATGTCTCTGCAAAAGACATGATCTTGTCTTTTTTATGCCTGCATAGTATTCCATGGCTTATATGGACCACATTTTCTTTGTTCAGTCCACCAATGATGGGCACTTAGGCCGATTCTATGTTTTTGTTTTTGTTTTGTTTTGTTTTGCTATTGTGAATAGTACTACAATGAACATACACATGCATGTGTCTTTAAGGCAGAACAACTTCTATTCCTTTGGGTGTATATGCAATAATGGGATTGCTGGGCTGAATTGTAGTTCTCTTTTTTTGCCTTTTGACGAATTGCCACAGTGCTTTCCACAATGGCTGAGCTAGTTTGGACTCCCACCAACAATGTATAACCATTCCCCTCTCTCCACAACCTTGCCAGCATCTGCTATTTTTTGGCTTTTTAACAATACCCATTCTGACTGGTGTTAGACGGTATCTCATTGTGGATTTGATTTGCATTTCTCTAATGATCAGTGATATTGGGCTTTTTGGGGTATGCTTGTTGGCCACATGTATGTCTTCTTTTGAAAAGTGTCTGTTCATGTCCTTTGCTTACTTTTTAAGGGGGTTGTTCTTGTAAATGTGTTTAAGTTCCTAAGAGATGCTACATATGAGACCATTCTCTGATACATGGTTTGCACAAAATTTTTCCCATTATGTAGTTATCTGTTTATTCTTTGATACTTTCCTTTGCTATGCAGAAGCTCTTAAGTTTAATTATATCCTATTTGTCAATTTTTGCTTTTGTTTTGGCTTTGTTGTGTTGTGATTTTGTTGTGAATGGTAGACTGGATAAAGAAAACGTGGTCGTGGTACACATACACTGTAGAATACTACACAGCCATAAAAAAGGAATAAGGTCATATCCTTTGCAGTCTTCGTTATGAAATCGTTGTTAGTTCCTATGCCTAGAGCTCCTATGTCCAGAATGGTATTACCTAGATTGTCTTCCAGAGTTTTTATAGTTTTGGGTTTTACATTTAAATCTTTAATCCATCTTGAATTGATTTTTGTATATGGTGTAAAGAAGGGCTCTAGTTTCAATTTTCTGCATACGGCTAGTCAGTTATCCCCAGCACTATTTATTTAATAGAGAGTCCTTTCCTTATTGCTTGTTTTTGTCAGCTTTGTCAAGGATCAGATTATTATAGGTGTGTGCCCTAATTTCTGAGTTCTTATTTCTGCTCCATTGGCCTATGTGCCTGTTTTTACGCTACTACCATGCTGTTTTGGTTACTGTAACCCTGTAGTATAGTTTTAAGTTGGGTAACAAAATGCTTCCAGTTTTTTTGTTTTTGTTTTTACTTAGGATTGCCTTGACTATTGGGCTCTGTATTTTTTTTTTTTGTTCAACTTAAATTTTTAAATATTTTTTCTAGTTCTGTGAAGAATGTCATTGGTAGTTTGATAAGAATAGCAATGAATCTACAAATTGCTTTGGGCAGTATGACTGTTTTAATTATATTAATTCTTCCTATTCATGAGTGTGGAATGTTTTTCATTCATTTGTGTCATCTCTAATTTCTTTGAGCAGTATTTTGTCATTCTCTTTTAGAGATCTTTCACCTCCCTGGTTGGTGGTATTCCTAGGTATTTTATTCTTTTGTGGTAATTGTGAATGGGATTGCATTCCTGATTTGGCTCTCAACTTGGCTTCCATTGACGTCTATGTGTGCTAGTAATTTTTGTACATTGATTTTGTATCCTGAAACATTGCTGATGTTGTTTATCAGCAGAAGGAGCTTTTGGGCCAATACTATGGGGTTTTCTAGATATAGAATCATATTGTCTGCAAACAGGGATAGTTTGACTTCCTCCCTTCTTATTTGGATCTCTTTTGTTTCCTTCTCTTGCCTGACTGTGGCACATAATTGTGGATTCACTCAAATCTTTGAACCAAAATATTCCCTTCCAGTTCTATAAATTTGATTTGCCTTACCCTGAGGTGATACAACAACAACAAAAAAGCAGGTGTTGAGTGAAAATGTCTTTCAATCAAGTATGTGATGACAAATTTCTAAAAACATCTGGATGCTTAGTGAAATTTATATTCAGTTTGCTCTCTTGTTCACACATACACACATACATACACATGGAGAGGGAAAAGAAGGGGAGAAACATATAAAAACAAGGAGGGGAAGCAGTAACCTCTGAGCATTATAAAGAAAGGGGGAAGTGCAGCCTCCATCTGATCTCATCCTACTTCTCATGTTTGAACTCCTACCTATAGGCCAGTGCTTGGGAGGAGGTTCCATTTTGCAGAGACTATGATATAGGGGCATTGACAAGAGGTATCTATATATTAAGCTTTCACTAAATCATTATCCTAAGAAAATCTCTCATTTCAAAGCTTTGATAAATTCTTTTTTTGCAAGAAGTGAACAATTGAATTCACCTTTGGAGCAGACCATTCTTTGTTGTAGGAAAACTATCTTGCAGATAAGAAAAGAGGAGCATTTTCCTTCAAACTTGCCCTTCCTTGCTGCTCATAGCTATGTGTACATAGATCAAAGATCCCCTCTCAAGTGAAGAGTTTGAGATGTTCTGGATCCTAGGAGCTAACTGAATCTGTATGAAAAGGCAGATGTATTGAGGGCAGAGCTGAATGTCTACAACGCGTGTTTCTTAGAATGTTCTCCTCTACATGGCTTTTAGAATTGAATTTTTAAATTTCGTCCTGGTTGGGTGTGTGTGTCTGTGTGTAATATTTTCTCCCTGGGAATCAGAAACTGAGCCCCTGAAGATGCAGGGATGGCATGAGTGCCTGACCAGCATCTCCAAGCATAGCAGAACCTGCAAGTAACCCATATTAGGTTGCTGATGCTTCATATATGGTAAAATAGAATCAGGCAATTCCAGAATGAAGATCACCAGCTAGGAGACTTGCACTCCTTTGGGATAACTGGATCCTGATGAGACTAACCTGTTGGAAGACACAGCTCAAGGCCAACCCGCATGAGGAGGGGGATGCAGGGCTTCCAAGTGGCAGTGGGCTTTTTCTGGAAAAAGCAAATCTGAAAACAGGGGAGATGTGTTTGCAGGCAGATACTACAGCAGGAAAAAGAGAGAATTTGAACCCATGGAGGAACAGAGATGTTCTCAGTGTCTCACTGAAATAATGTAGAGAAACAGCCTGACTTCTGCTTAGTGAGATGGGCCAGGAGTGGTCATAAGGCATTAAATACAGGACCAGTCCCTGGAGAGAGGCTCTAACAACAAAATATGAAAGTGGCTTTATCCAGCGTAAGTGCCTCTGAATTGCAATTCCCTTGTGTTATGCTCAAGCCTGCAGGCAGGTTCTGCTAAACCTTACAGAACCACACACTTGGGATGGTAGCAGAAAAAGAACATCCTCTCTTCTCCCCAAAAGGCACTGATCCAAGCAATAAGGGTGCTTCCAGAGCTGCGCTATTCTATAGAGATGCCATCACAACACCAGTGAGTGAGAGATGGCCACCCCAGCTGGCAATGAGATAGAACTACAGTGAGAAAACACACCAGGAACCCTCAGACATACAAGAAGGAAGGACTCTGAAACAATGGGACGGGGCAGGAAGGAATTCCTGCCATACCTTCAGTGGGGCGCCGCAGGGGCTGCAGGGGTTGGATTTTCTTCTCCTCCCTTCAAAATATTTAATAGTCCAACTCAATTCATGACCAGGTTGATCTCTCCTTTAAAGTGACCTGAAACACAGAAAGCCAGAAAATTCCTCCAGAGCTATCGGATGTGTGCTCTTACCACCTTTTAGTTGAAAAAAGAATAATGAAACCCCTATTTTCATAAACTTAAATCATATTTTTCACCTGTTCCATCTCCCTTTACCCTGTTTAATAGAAAAATTGAATCTGAGCTGAGCTTTTAATTAAAAATCTCATAATAATAACAAAATCCAGAAGATAAGGAAATTGAATTTTAAATGTGGATTTTTTTTCTTTTCTCTTCCTCTCCACATTTCCTGTTGTTTGGCATGTACAAAGTTTATTAGAACAAAAGCAGACAGAAAAACTTTTGGCATAAAAATGAACAATGCTGTAGAAGGTTTATTTTGGTGGTGGGAATTTCATCGCCTTTAACTCAGCAACTCAGGTGCAGACCAAGGGCTGGGCACTGCCTCCTAAACCTGAGGTTTGGAGATCCCCAGACCACTCACAGCTTGCTAAATAAATCACGGTCCACGCCAGAAGTTGCCTACCTCAGAGGGTCAGGGAGGGTAGGCGTGTGACACGGAGGTTAAATGGACTAAAGTCTTTAATAGAGGGGGAAAGAGAGATTCCAGGGAAGAGAAGCTCTTCTGACAAGTAAGAATTTTCCTCCCTTTACCTTATATCTAACAGATTGACAGCAGTGGCATTGTTTAATTATGGGATATACAACCCATTTCTTCCATGATAGGCAGTTTAAGACTGCAGTTGCCCAAGAAAGAATAAAAATAAACCTTCCATAACCCCAGCACTTCAGGAGGCCAAGGCAGGAAGATTGCTTGAAGCCAGGAGTTTGAGACCAGCCTGGGCAATAAACGGAGACCCTCTCTCTATCTTCAAAAAATTAAATTAAATTAAAATGGGCTGAGCATGGTAGCATGTGCCTGTAGTTCTAGCTGCTCGGGAGACTGAGGAGAGAGGATCACTTGAACCCAAGAGTTTGAGGCTGCAGTGAGCTATAATCATGCCACTGTGCTTGCTCCAGCCTTGGTAACAGAGCGACACACCGTCTCTTAAAAATGTTTAACGTTTATAAATGATGCTTATTACTTTGGTTACACAAAAATTTTAAAGAGCAAAAAATGACACTATATTTTATTTTCATAGAAAATNTAAATGTTTAACGTTTATAAATGATGCTTATTACTTTGGTTACACAAAAATTTTAAAGAGCAAAAAATGACACTATATTTTATTTTCATAGAAAATTCCAATGTATTATCAAATTACTGATGAATAAAATAGTCTTAGTGCCTTATTTTACATTTATAGCTCAATAATTCCTTTAGGTATCTGGGACTAGAAGCCCTAGAAGCTGGGAACACTGTCCTCCTGTTGACATTTTCTGGTGTTGTCATAAGCCAATTCGTGGATGGTGTTGTCACAAGATTTAAAAATCTACAGTAGCAATCCCTGATATAAAGAACCATCTGCAATGACAAGGATAGTATAAAAGAAAAAAAAAATTCAATAACACTTGTCAAAGCATGGTAAGGTAGACTTTATTCAGGACCATGGTCATTGACATAGGGGCCACCGCAATGAGATCTTGCAGTGAGGGAGAGATGTTGACTCAACTCTGAACATAGCGTGAGCAAGTGGGAATTTATAGCAAAGGAATAGTGAAGGGCCCAGTGGATTAAAAAATTACTAAAAGGAGACATCAGGGTGTGGAGATTTTGGCTAAACTGAATTCTTACTGAAGATAGGTCAGAGTTTTCAGATATCACCTGGGGAATGGAGGAGGATAAGGAACCTGATCAGATGTTGAGGATGATCACATATCCAGGATTGGAGTCGGGTGGTGGATTCTTGCTAAATTAAGCAGGGTTCTTTGCTAAAATTGGATTTTACAAGGAAGTGAACAGATAGGCCTAGAAGATTCAAAAGCCTGACTAATGTTTGGCCAAGGAAACTTTATCAATAGGTTAGCATTTCCACTGGGGAATTGAGAGGAAACAATGATAAGAAAAGTTGACATTTTAAAGCTTGATATTGTGAATTCAGAAGGACACGTTTGTTGTGTGTTTGCTTAAACCCAACCTCATTATGAAAATAATTTGAGGAGTTCTTCACATAACACAGCAAGATAGAAAATAAAAGTAAATTTAAAAACTGAGGCAAAGAGAAAATAAGCTGGAAAAAGAAGGCGAAAATAAAATTTTAAAAAGTCATCAAGCAGAAAAGCATGCTGTGAAATTCGCCATGATTATTCCAGTTGGGCCACAAACTTACTTCTTAGCAGGATGCTCTAATTTTGGGAAGGCACATAGGCCAGCACTAAAATTAGCATTTGGGTTAATTTCCATGCAATGGGTAAAGCTAGGTGGAAACTTTATTCATCCGAGTAGAGATCTGTCCCTGGGAGAAAGAGCCACATATGTTTTTCCTTAAATTTTTTTTTTAATTTTAGTTTTTATTTGATCTGGGGGCTATCCATGAAAAAACTTCAAAGCCAGTTTGATGTATTGTAGTTGGGGCATTCATCATTCATTCAACAATGATGTGTTGAGTACTTATTACTTGCCAAGATCTGTACCAGGTGCTGAGGATAAAGGAACAAATAGCCAAGCTCACTACCCACATCAAGCTAGGGGAGCCAGACAAGCAAAAGGCTGATGACTCAGCAGGGGGATGTCCCTGCAACCTGGTTTGAGTGTGCAGAGTTGGGGCACACTATAATGTGCGGAGGGGTGGCAGGGAAAGGGGAGTCCCAAAGAGGTAGAAACTTATATTCCTTTGGCCTCTGTGGATTTGTTTCATTCATTCTTTCTTCATTCATTCAACAGCACCAGAGAGTACAAAGCCACAATTCCCTGAATCTCACAGTCAACTGACACATCTCAGCACTTCATGCCTTTCTAACTCTCTCATGTCCTCACTCCCACTACACCTGCTATTCAATCACAGAGAATTTGGTAGTCTTATATATTTCCATTCTGAGAGTGATTTTTATTAGATACTATTTACTCCTTCAACAAAAGCAATTTTGCATCTGTCCCACTATCTGCTATTGTGGTATTATCAAATACCATAAAGGGAAAAATGTCAGATTGGAAAGTGTTCTGGAACCTGGGAGCAGAGACTCTTCATTCAGGTCTTCACTGAGACATATTTCCTTGTGTGACCTTGAACAAGTCAGCTGGCTAGCCTCTCTGAGCCTCAACATCTCACCTGTCAAATGGGGATTAAACAGTACCTGCCTCACAGAATGAGAATTAAATGAAATAATGGATACAGAGTGCCTAGTAGCCAGAGAGTGTTTGAGAAATGTGTTTCTTCTTAGGCTAGAATATGTCTTGGAGAAATGTTCCTGTAATCAATTCCGTTTCTCAACAAACATTCATTTTCACTGTATGCCAAGCAGAGCAAAGGGAATAAGAGAAATATATAATCCTGCCTACTGGAGACATGTCTAAATGTCCACTGGCTCAATTGTACCCGCCTTCATGCTCATAGGATTCCAGGGCCTCATTTCCAACTCCTCCATGAAAATTGTTTCTCATGTAAAAGATACATTTTTTTTTTCCCAAACCAGTCTACCTGACAGATTCATTACCCAGTATAATAGTAAGTGTCCAAATAAGGCCTGCAGTGTTCACTGCCTCTTAATATTTTTGTCCTTGTGTAAATCCCCTTCAAAATTAACTGGGCTTGTTTTGTGACTGGCTTTGACCATTAGAATGTGGTGGAAGTGAAGCTGTCTAACTTCCCATGCTGGGCATTACAATACTCCCAGTTTCCCTCTTATCTCCTGGAATATTGTCCCTTGGAACCCAGCTACCATGCTGTGAGAAACTCAAGCCACATGCAGAGGCCACATGGAAGGGAACCTAGGCCCTCCAATCATCAGCCCCCATGGAACTCTCCGCTGACAGCCACACCCTCTGCTAAACAGGTGAGGTGTCTTGGTTGTCTATTAATCACAGAGAATTTGGTAGTCTTACATATTTCTAACACTTGGTTGGCTGCCTTGGATATTCTAACTCAGTTGAGCCCTCTTGTGACTGCAGCCCCAGCTGACACCATGGAGAAGGACCATCCCTTTGAGTTCAGTCACACCACAGAATGCAGAGAGAGAATGAAATGGTTGTTTTAAGCCTCTGTGTTTTGCGTGGTTATGTCACAGTAGATCACTGAAATACCTAGAGTTTCCCATCTTCTCTGTCTCTCACTTGTCCATGTATAATGCTGGCAAAGACATCCAGAGAAGTCCCATCGGCCCTCCTAAAGACTTGAGTGTCCACAGCAAGGGTTGGCTGCCAAAGATCCCAACCCTTCCAATGTGCTGTCTTTTGTGCAGAAGTACGGGAAATGCTACTGCCTTTGACACTGGGATCCATGATAATTCTGCATCAGTCCGGAGTCTCACAAAGCTAGTCTTACTCAGAGACTGCTTTCAGCTCTCTCCAACAGGACTCAAAATTAGTCCAAGGGGATTGTATTGGATGCTGCCTGTGCCCTGTTGTATGCCTTGTGGCACATAAGGCAACTTCTAACTGCCAGTCTGTGGGCAGATGGCTTTTTCTAGGACTTCAGAAGGCTGCTCTGCCCAGTGCTTAATGGGGTTTGGCACAAAAATATCCCAGTTCCCTCTCCCCTAGAGTAAAATAATGCAGAGGGATATGTTCTATATCATTTTCCAGAGTTTGCCCATGAGATTAAGCTCCACTGCCTGCTATGGTATTTGGCTTTAAAATGCACCCTTAGTGGCTTGCTTCTCTGTGGAAATCCAAAGAAAGTCCCTCATGTGAGACAGATGCCATTCTATTTCTGTCTAAAGCTTCTCCACACCTTACCACACGTTAATTGATTTAACTTTAAATAAGCTAATAGATAGTCACTTAAAGATAAGATACTTACCAGTTCAGTAGATTCAGTGACTGGATTCCAATGTCTTCATTTGTTTAATGGATGGCTAAAGATATTTACCAGCTCAATAAAGCCTCTGTGTTTTGGGGTGGTTACATATCAATAGATCATTGAAATAACTAGAGTTTATTAACAGCTATTATGCCAGCTATTCTGAGGTTACTTGTAAACCTCCATTAAAGCCCCTAACACTCTTTCCACCATGTAGCAGGTGTTCAAGGAGAGGACTGTACATATATTGAGTACTTACTATAGTACTAATGCATTGTAAGCATTATACATATAATAAGTCATTATCTTTACAACAGCCCTCTCAGGTATATATATATATATATTTTTTTTTTTTGAGATAGAGTTTTGCTTTGGCACCCAGGCTGGGGTTCAGTGACACAATCATGGCTCACTGCAGCCTCGACTTCCCAGGCTCAAGTAATTCTCCCAACTATCCTTCCAAGTAGCTGGGACTACAGGCACATGCCACCATGCCAAGCTAATTATTGTGTGTGTGTGTGTGTGTGTGTGTGTGTGTGTGTGTGTGTGTGTATATATATATATACATATATATATATATATATTTTTTTTTGGTAGAGATGGGTTTTGCCATGTTGCCCAGGCTAATCTTGAACACCTGGCCTCAAGTGGCTTGCTTGCTTTGGCCTCCCAAAGTGCTGGGATTACAGGTGTAGCTGTTGCATCTGGCTCAAGATAGGTATTATTATCACCTCCATTCCATAGATGAGGAAGAGGAGGCTAAGGGAGGTGATGTGTCATCCCATGGCCACATAGTCAGTGGTAAGGCTGGGATTTGAACCCAGGTTACATGACTCCAGAGCCCATCCAGGTAAGCACAATGCTATGCTACTTCTTACCACGGCATAACTATTAGCTATTTTAAAAAGTAAATTGACCCTAGGCTTTAAATGCGCTTTAGATGCATTCAAAACATTAAAATTCAAGAGAAAAAGGACAAACCTGTTTTGTTAAATGGATCTATTTTTTAGCTATCTTGCTATGTAAACTCATCCCCAAAATGACTTGGACTCTTTTCTAAGAAAGCCCAAAAGCCAAGGATAGAAGGTATAGAATGACAAGGCTTGGCTCACTATATAGAAGAGCTTTCTAATGGTCAAAAAAGGTTCAACAATAAGACAAGCTGCTTTAGTGATTTCTGGATCATTAAGAGTATTCAGGCTGATGTTACAATCACTTGTGATGTTGTGAAGGGGGTTTGTGCATCCAATCATGATTAAACCAGGAGACATTTAAGACCATTCCCCAAAATTCAACAAGTCAAATTAGTTGATGTTTATTAGAGTATGAAACTGTTTATTCTGTATTTTCGTGAGATACTACTATCTCTAGTGTGGATCTTATTTTTCTGCATACCTTCCTTTCATCCTCCCTTCCTTGCATGATAGTTATGAATAAGAAATGCTGCCTATGGCAGGCAAGCATGGGGGCACTATCAGAGGGCGGCTGTTAGGACATAACATGGATGCTCATTTTATTTTATTTTACTTTAGGTTCTGGGGTACATATGCAGGTCATGTAGGGTTGTTGCATAAGTGCATACATAACCAGGTGGTTTGCTGCCTCTATTTCCCCTTTGACTATATCCAGCATAGGGGCCAATGGTGTGCTAAAACTTTGATGAATTATCCCTTTTTATTTCTCTCAAGAGCCCTCTGAGGTAGGATTCTTATCCCTATGAGGTAAGAGCATTGAGGCCGAGAGAGGTGCCCAAAGTCATGTCATTGGTGGTGCCACATCTGCCCAATTTCAGAGCTATTTCTCCTCCCTCTACGAAGCCTCTCCCAGCAGAGAACTGTTTGGCAGCATGAATTGATTGTTACCCATTGCTCACCACCACGCTGGACCTATTCTAAAGTTACATCTCCTGAGTTTTGCTAAGAACAACAGGAGTGACTTAATTGAAAGGAAGGGCATTTTAGGTTAGAGAAGGTTGTCATGTTTTGCTTTGATTGTCAGCTCCCAAAACATACACACGATTAGTGAACTCGCTAAAAGCATTGCTTCTCAGATTGTTTTTTTCCTGGACTCCACTGAAATTGTGATTGTTTTACAATAACTGCTATTGTGACACAAATTACCTTTAGCAAACATCGCACAGGTTTAATACTTTCACCAAGTGGAGGGGCTGCCTGTAGAACACCTCAGGCAGGGGAGATTGCCAGTCACAACGTGGGCTTCAAAAGTGAAACAAACTCTTTGCCTTTTAGCGTCAAGTACAGCCTCACCCAGGTGAGCTTCTCTTGAAATCAAACTTAGGGATTGACCTGCAACTTAAAAATATTAGCTGGACAAGTTTTTTTAAAAGATGTTTTTGGTTTCATTTTTGTGAGGGTTGTTTTTGGTTTGCTTTATTTGTTTGTTTTGCCAAAGGGGTCTTTGCTTTGCAAATGATTTTGCTGAATGTTGTTCAAATTGCAGCCCTGCAAAACAGTGCAAAAACTCTAGACTGAGATGTAGCACCACTAGTTCCCAAAGCTAACCTGGTGCAAGTCATTTAACTTATTTCGACCTCATTTCTGAAAGATAAAACGGAGGAAGGGGAGAAGAGGAAGACAAATAAAGAAGAGAGAGGAGTAAAGGAAGATGGGGACAAGGATGTGAGGAGAGACGAAGATGAAAAAGAAAGAGAGGGATAAGGGAGAGGAGAGAAAGAAGTGGGAGGTAAAAGGAAAAAAAATCAAGGGATTGACAATACACCTCAGGCCATCCTGAATCCAGAGGTCTATGATTCTCTAATAGCATACAAGATTTACTTCCTGTGTCTGATTGACACACGGTTTTAGGTGTCACCTCTGCCACTGAACACAGAGTCATGCAAATGAGCCACGTGGTAATACTGCCATCAACCTCAAAACTTGCTCCCATGTAGACAACAGCAGATCTGTGACATCTGACCTACAGTTGTGGTGGCTGGAAACAGTCACATAGTATGTAAAAATACGGTAAAAACCTCCTGTTGTAAGGACATCAGGCTTGGCCGTGAGCTTGGCTCTGGCCAGTGGCACATGGGTGCAAGTGATGTCCACCACGTCTTTCAGAACCTTCTGTGCCTTGGAAGCTGCTCTTTTCCTGCTGCCCAGGAATGGCCATACCTTCATCCTGGTCCCAGAGCAAAGACAAAAGTAAAAGAGTAGCAACCATAACAAGGTCTGAGCTGGCCCAGGAGGGAGAAACAAACCTTATTGTTGTAAGCCACTCTGAGTGAGGCTTGTTTGTTTCTACAGACTTACTGTGTTATTCCAGAACTACTAGTCACAGGGAACTTCAGGGTTGGGGGCAAGTGTGGAGAAATCACATGCTGTAAGAAGTAGCAGGATCCAACACTCCCCCAACCTCACTTCGATTGATGCCCAGCTTAGAGCTTTCGACTCCCACTTAGCTGGTTCCTCCCTGCATATTCTTGCTCTAGGTCTCTTTCTCCTCCTCCACCCTCCCCCTCCCCCCCCCTTGCTCTCTCTTCTCCAGCCTCCCCTTAGTTTCTGATCCTGCCAGCAGGGAGAAGCAAACTGTGTTTTCTCCCAGTGGTTCTGTTCTCAGTTCTAGACCTCTAGAGAATACAGGGGAGAACTTTCAGGTTGAACTGTGAACTCCTTTGTGGCACAAAGGACTTTCCTGAACACTGTGCTTAGAGACTCAGCTAAACTCCAGGCTGCCTTCCATGTGCATCAAACCTAAACCATGTCTTAAAGGTTTAGGTTTAAACTTAGGTTTCTTGGCCATGCCAAGTCTTTGCCCAAGAAAATGCAAGGCAGCCAAACCACAAGATGTGCGTTTTCCCAAAGCACATTGCCATATCATTTTCAGTATTTTTCCACTTACTTTCCTTCTACAATCTTCTACTTACCCATAACCCCAAATCTCCTTTTGGTTCCCCCTTTTTACGTTGCACAGCTCCTTTTGATTCTCTCTTTTGTTCTCCCTTTACAAAGCTCAGCCACCTTTGACTTAGTTGGAGTTGAGCTCAGTTTACAGGGAAGTCTGTCTCTCCTACTGCAGTCATTTAAATAAAACCTGTCTTGCCACCTTTAACAGGCATCCAGTGTTTCTCTTGGACATCAAGGACACCTGATGGGGACCCCCATCGAGTATCTCCCATTTCTAGGAGCTCACACTGGAAGTTTCCATTCTTCAGTGAAAATGTCTTCTTTCCATCAGTGTACACCACCGCCTGGCATGTGAACTCCTTCATAAACCAGTCCCTCTGCTGGCCTTCCTGGCTCATTCCAACCGCCTGCTTTTGCCTCTGGCATGTTCTCTGCCTATGGGACTCCAGTAGATGTGCAGCATCTAACCTAGCTTTGGAATCAAGGGTGTTAACCTGGGGAAGGAGACAACCAAGCTGAACATTGACACCTGACAAGGAGCTACCTGTGGAGCCCGTCAGTGGAAGGAGTTGCACATATCCTAGGTAGAAGCAACATCTGCAGGAAGCTCAGGAGGCAAGAAAAGAATGCATCCAAGTAGGAAAATGTTAAGACAATTTACAAGAAGCCAGGAAGGAAATGAGACTGCTGGTGTTGGGCTAGGTCAGAATCACAGGAGGTTTTTAAACAGGGAAAAGTCAAATGAGAGGTTTGGAAAGATCAAAGGGCAGCGGAGAGGAAAACATTCATCTTATTTACTTCTCACTACCCAGCACTTAGCAGGGTTCTTCTCCAGTTATTCCTTAGCAAGTGTCTAAACACTAACATTTACCAAAGGCTTAGTCCATGCCTCACATTTTGCTAGGTGCTCCATAAACACCTCATTTTATGTTTAAAAGGCGCCTAAGGGAAAGGCGTTGTACTTATCCTCATTCTATAGGAGAAAACCTAATGCTTAACTTGGTCCCCTAATTCATAAGAGGTTGAAGAGTAAGAAGGTAGTAAAGCTGGGGTCAGGCCAGCTGCGGTGCAGTTTAAAGCACACACAGTCCCAAACACGGTTAGGAACCTAGTGTGCGCCACACTCCCTGATAAAAGTCACCTGGGAGCTTTGTTAAATGGACAGATTACCCAGAGGTCTCAGCTGGGGTCCCAGCAGTCTGTCACTTATTACTAGTCTGTTAGTTATTGCAAGAGCCCCAAGTGATTCTTGTCTACAAGGAAGTTTGGAAAACATCGGGTAATAGAATTTGTTGAAGTGAACCACCTGGGTGAGAAATGACAGTGCAGAAAAGGGTTGAGGAGATGTGTAAGTCCCGACAGAGGGCAAGAGTACAGCAGAGGGGAATTTGGCCCTCTCTGGGAGTCAGTGTGACCTCCCAGGCCCCTCCAGGATCTCAGAGGCAGGCAAGAGCCATGACTCCCAAGTCATCACCACAAACATCCAGAACCTCAGAAAGATACAGTAAGGCCTGGTGTACCTCTCAGCAGCAAGAAGCTTTCTGAGACCCTTCACTGGTGTAGAGGCCCCATGTAAGCTGAGCCAGCTCTGCTGAGGATGCACTCCTAAGTTCTTCCTGTCATAATCAAGCTCACCACCCACAACTATCAGAGGGGTTTCTCACATCTGGCCTGACCTTCTCCTGAAGGCAGCCCCACACTTTCCCCAGTGTTTCATCCCTGGACATCAAAAAGGGCCCCAAGGCTGCTGGGAATTGGCTGACCCCCACCCAACCTCCAGCCCCCATCCCACCTGGGCTAGCAGCCCATTCTGTTTCTTATTTCCATAGTAACTACCACCTACATAGCAATCATCTGCGTCTCCTCATTGAACACAGAGCTCTCTGATGGCAGGAGCTGGATCTTCTAGCTTTCCCTTCTCAGCCTCCGGTACATTTCATACTAAGCTTACAACTGGCATGTGCTGCATGAATTCATGCAATGAATGAACACAACCTACCTAGGTAGAGAAAATTCGGTGTGTCAAAGACCTGGAGCAGGAGTTGGCAAACCTGTATTGTGAGAAGCCAAATAGTAAATATTTTAGACTTTGATAGCCATATGGTCTCTGTCACAACCGTTCAACTCTTCCCTTGTAATATGAAAGCAGCCATAAAGGATACACAGATGAATGGGTATGTCAGTGCTCCAAAAATGTTTACAAAACAGGCTGTGGGTTGGATCTGGTCCAAGGCCCATGGTTTGCCAACCCCTTGGCCTAACAAATGTCTTGTTAATTTGTCAATTTGGACAAATTACCAACTTGTATTTTTTTTTTTTTGCAGTATCCATCAGTTATTTTACTGAATTCGTCAGACCTATAAGAATTACTGGATGGAGGATTAAATTAATTCTCTCAAAAACAGAGACAAGGCCTATCTTCTTCTACCTCTTAATTCAACTTGTGACACTCCTGCCTAAAAGAAACCGGTGTCCCTCTATGCTTAACAAACATTGAGATTTCAGCCTTCCCTGCAGACTTGGCCTTGGGTCACTGTTGCAGCTCTTAGCTTTCCTCTCGACTCAGAAAGAAACCTTAGCCCAAGGCCTCAGCACCAAGAAACCAAATTCCTTTTTCAACTCTAGCCCAGGCCCAGCCTACTCTCTCTCCATCACCATCGAAGGGGAGCTCAGGTGAATGTTGTCAAGACGGGCAGACAGCAAATCTAAAGCACAGGTAGGGTGCCTGACACTGAAGGCACTCCGTTAATTTTCTCTTCTCTCCTTCTTTCTCCCAGTGTCAGTTGGAGGAACACATCACCTCCCGAGAAGATGGGCTGACTGGAGAGCAGGGGTGGCTGTTAGGCAAGGGCTCTTGGCATCCCTGGGAGAGTGACAAGAAATGTAACAAGCTCCCAGATCGCACCTTCTTGTCCAACTGTTCCCACCAGATTGGCTTCTCACTTTGAAAGATTTCCCCAGACAGGTAGCACAGGACAAAGAGATGTCTCTGCGTTTTACTGCAATCAGCTTTGGTCCTCATCCAGCACATTTTTCCTGGATCCATTTGACCTATTCCAGTGTTTCCCAGATCCAGACCAGTGCAGATCTGTGATATTTTCACAGTCCAAGGTGAAATGAAGAAAAAAAAAAGTGCTGAAGAGCCCTTTCCTGTTGCCTCCACCATATAGTATATCAAATTCCAATTCTTGTCCTCTGAGGACTTGTCAAAGCCTTTAATGACATACTTATGTATGTGCTTACTTATTTAACAGCTGTCTCTCCAGTAGTCTATTTTTCATAAAGAAGCAACCATGTTTGTTTTCATTTCTGAATGTACAGTGTGAAGTGTGATTTTTCACAGTCTATCCCAGCTGGCAGGGCATGACAGGTCCCGATGAGGGGACATCACCCTCATGGTGAGCACACTATACCAGTGGGTTCCAGCAGACTCTCAGCCCTGCCCAAAGCCAGGTATTGTGCTTGCTGAATATTAAGTGTAAAGTATTTACATATACTAAATATCAGCATCTTGGGAATGAATCAATGAATGTCAACATTTTTCATAAAGCTAAGTTTAGTCAATGTAAATAACTTTAAGAGAATGTCCTTTCTATTTTCTCATGTGAAAATACTTTTCCTTTAAAAAATGATGGTAGTAATAGTAAGTTATTCTTTTCTTTCAACATCCTATTTAGTAGAATAAAATTATTGGGAAACCATGTTGGTCCTAAAATCATTTTCATTCATTAGAAGTTAATCAAATCAATGATTCAGGGAGATTTGTCTAACAATAGCTTTCATTATCATTATTATTAAGGTACAATTCACATACTATGTATTCAAAGAGTTGCACAATCCTCACCATTATTCAAATCTGGAACATTTATATCAACCCAAAAGAAACCTGGTACTATTAGCGGTCAGTCTTGATTTCTACCCCCCAACCCCATCCTCTGACAGCCACTAGCCTCTTTCCTGTCTCTTTAGATTTGCTTATTCTGGACGTTTTATATAAATTGAATTACAGTATGTACTATGTGGCCTTTGTGTCTAGATTCTTTCAATTAGCAGTATATATATATAAGCTTGTGGATCATTCACATTGTATCATGTACCAGTATTTTTTTCCTTTTTACGGCTGGAAAATATTCCTTTGTATGGATATACTACACTTGTTTGTCAGTTGGGTTGTTTCAACATTTTGGCTATTATGAATATTCTTGTGAACATTTATGCACACGTTTTTATTAGAAGACCTGCTCTAAATTCTTTTGTGTATACACCTAGAAATATAATTGTTAGGTTATATGATAACTGTATATTTAACAATTTGAAGAACTACCAAACTGTTTTCCAAAGTGGGTGCACCATTTTACATTCCCACTAGCAATTAGGGAATTCCAATTTCCTTACATCCTCACCAGTACTTGTTATCTGCCCATTTAGCCATCCTAGTGGGTGTGGAGTGCTATCGCTGTGGTTTTGATTTATATTTCCCTAGGGGCTCCTGATGTTAAACATCTTTCCACATGCTTATTGATCATTTGTATATTTTCTTTGAAAAAACATGTCTGCTTAAATCCTTTGCCCATTTTATAACTGGTTTATTTGTCTTTCAGTTGCTGAGTTGTAAGAGTACTTTATGTATTTTGGATATTAGTCCTTTACCAAATATGTGATTTGCAAATATCTTATTCCTCCCTATGGGTTATTTTTTAACCTTCTTGACATTGTCCTTTAAACAAAAGTTTTTAGGTTTTATGAAATCTAATTTACTAATTTTTTTCTTTTTTCACTACGCTTTTGGTACCATATCTAAAAACCATTGCCGAATCCAAGATCACAAAGATTTGCACCTGTGTCTTCATCTAAAAGCTTTATAGTTTTAGTACTACATTTTGATCTGTGATTCATACTTAGTCTATGATCCATTTTGAGTTAATTTTTATATATGATGTGAGGTAGAAGTTCAAATTTATTATTTTGCATATAGATATTTAGTTATCCCTGAATCATTTGTTTTTTGAAAAGACTATTATTTCCCCTACTGAATTTTCTTGGCATTCTTGCCAAATATTAATTGATCATAGATATGTAGGCATATTGACATACTCTCAGTTCTAGTCCATTGATATGTGTCTATACTCAGGCTAGGAAGGACCACACAGTCTTAACTTCTGTAGATTCATGGTATAAGTTTTAAAGTCAGAAAGTGTAAGTCCTTCAACTTTGTTTCTTTTCAAGATTGTTTTGGCTATTCTGGGAACATTGCATTTCTTTGTGAATTTTAGGATCAGATTATCAATTTCTTAGATAATGATTCAGGCCATGATCTGTAGCAATGTGTGAGGTAGCCCGAGCAGAAACCTGAGCTTGTCCCAAAGCCAACTCATCTCTGGGAAAACTAGGCTTAGTGAATGGAACCCCCCACTGATAACATGGGGTTCCTAATCTTGAATTCTACTTTTTAAAGAGCTTCTGGTCCTTACATTTCCAGAGTTTCTACCCTTCCTGTATCTTTGTCCAAGGGAAAACACCAGTGACTGTTAGAGAAACTTGCTACCATGGATGCCCAGAGCACACTGTGGTTGCCTATGGTGGCCTGGCAGAGATGGAAACAAAGCCCTCTGTGGTGACTTTTCTTCCCAAACTGTGTTCTTCTCTGGGCTCTGTTAAACAGAAGTTACTCTGAATATATGGTTGCATCCTCCCAAGGGCCCTGGATGCTTGCCTTCCTTTCAGGAGAATGTAAGACAGCTATGGTGGGGGTAGGGGTAGGGATGGGGGGGATCATAAATTCACAGAACATGAACATTCAAAGATATCCTAAAAACTGGCCAGCTCAGGATTGTAAATTGGGACAACCTAGAGAGCCATTATCAATCTCTAATAAAGCGTATGCATACTCAATTCCTGGCCATCCACTCATTAGTATACTTCCTGGAAAAGTGCTCCAATATAGACACAGAAGACACACACATAGAAGTTAATGGCTACAAGTTTTGTGAAAACACACACATGAGAAGCCCCCTAACTGTCCTCCTATAGGAAATATACCAGTGCCTCATGTTGGTCTTCGCAGCCATGTTCATTCCTGTCTGCCTCCATGATTATGCTTATAAGAATTTGTACTACGGCTATTGCTTTCTTTCCTAGTGCTGCCCTCTACTCTCCCCACTCCAGCTCTACTTGCCTTGGATTTCACCGGGACCTCTTTTACTCTGCAGCTCCTCTCCCATCCTCAGCAAGGAGATTTTCTTGGTCTCCTGGGTTTGCCTTTGGGTCCTTGTGCCTTCTCCCAAGAGCTGTTTGCCCACATGTCTTCATTTAGTCTGCCAGTGTGTGTTGAACACCTACTACGTGCCAGACCCTATGCCAGCTCTGTTCATAAATAACATGTGGTCTCAGCTTGAAAGGTGTTTGAGGTCTAGTGGTAAATAAATGTAAAACCCTTCCTATGTGCCATAAATTGCCGTAAGTGCTTTCCAGAAATAAATTCACTTGATACATTATCAGCCGATTTTACAGATAAAGCAACCAAGGTGAAGAGGTTTAGGTAAACTCCTCAAGGTCACACAGCTATCAAGAAGTACAGCCAGGATTTGAACACATGGAAGGTAGTGCCAGAGTCTAGCCATGAAGAAAGTAGGCATGTAAGCAAACAAAGACAGGTAGGTGTGATGAGGACTATGAGACCCACAGCTCAGCAGGCTGTGGGAACCCAGAGAGGGAGAATGTTCAGGGAAGACTGCCTGGAGGAAGGGACCTTTGAGCTGAGTCATGAGGATGGTTAGAACTTAGCCAGGTGAATTACACATGTGTTTTC
Organism: Cebus imitator; assembly: GCF_001604975.1. Taxonomy (NCBI): domain Eukaryota; kingdom Metazoa; phylum Chordata; class Mammalia; order Primates; family Cebidae; genus Cebus; species Cebus imitator. Next base: position 1,131,333 of record NW_016107328.1, on the reverse strand, counting down.
CAGACAAAAGAAAAACCACATGAAAATGTCACAGGATCTCTAGGGTGTTACTTTTCCAGCTGGAAGACTCTGTGGCCAGTGGTGCCTTTGCCCAAGTTTTGCTCAGGCCTGTGGGGCTAGGGCTCGAGCCTGGCAGGCTGTGCTCAGCTTGTGCTACCAGCCCAGATCCCACACATGCCAAGGACACAGAGCAACAAGGGGTGCATGAGCAAGGGAGTGCAGGGTCCAACTACTGTGCACAGCCAGGTACACTGGCTTCTGCAGTGGGGCAGGCAGCTCCAGACACCAGCACAGGCACTGGCTTCATGCTAGGCTGCAGCTGGACCAGGCATACCACATGTGGCTTCCACTTCAGACTCCAGGGAATGCAGTGGCAACCAAAAGCTTGGGGACAGCAGGAATTGCAGAGCCCCAAAGAGGGTGCCCTAGCTCAGGGAGACCCTGGGTCTGGGTTCCCAAAAAGGTCACAGCTATTTTCTCCTTCTTGTTGCTGGCAACGTGGTGAGCAGGCAGCATGTTTCAGCCCTATTTGTGTTATAGCTCTTTCAGTCCTGCCATTTGGCAAGTCCTGAGTTCTTGTCCCACATCCAGGAAGAATGAGGTACATGGACAATTGGAGGGTGAGCAAGGTGCAGAGGTGCTCTATTGAGTGACAGAACACCTCTCAGGAGATCTGAAGTGGGTAGCTCCTTTCCATAGACAGGTCATCCTGTGAAGTCTGCAACCCTTAACAGAGAGAAGACCTGGAGTGGGTAGCTCCTATTTGCTGGCAGGTCATCCTGAAGAGTGTACAGCTCTCAGGAGAGAGAAGACCCACCATGGGTAGCTCCTCTACAGATCATCCTGTCATCTGTCTGAGTCTGAGTCCAAGATTTTTGTGGGCTTCGGAAGAGAGGAAGTGCATGCTGATTGGTCCATGGGCAGCCATGGACAGGCTGGAAAATAGCACTCCAGACCACAGAACTGATTGCCTAGCCCCCAGGCTTTAGGTTTTCCCTGGCTTGAAAGTGGGGTTTCACTGGGGACCCAATTCTTTCTGCCCAGAACCTTGTCTGCTTCCTGCTACCATCAACCTGCTGCCCACAACACAGGCTGTTGGTGCAGAGGGGCACCTGCAGGCCTGCACCAAGCTGCCCTCAGCCGTGCTCAGCCTCCCTCCCATGCTCGTTGGTGCCAAAGTCTGCAGAGGGCCGAGGCAGCAGGGGGCTGGCATGTCAGCACTGCCCTGAGTGCCCGCACATCCAGCCAGGTCATGACAGTGCCCGGGCTCAGCCTCAACTTTGCTCCAAAATTAGAACAAACACCAGAGCAGAGAGAGGCCAGGCAGCGAGAGCAGGCACTTACAAACTTGTTGGGGGAGATAGGTTCCTGGGCCCTGGGAGCATAGGGATGCCTGGGTCTGCAGCTGCAGCTGGGGGCCTGCAGCTGCACCTGAGAGGGTGCGGCTCTTGACCCTTCAACTTGGAAGAGAGTGTGGCTCTCACCTGTTCCCAGCTTCCACCAGCTCCATGGAGTGTGCAGCCCTGGCCATGCCTTCCCTGCTGCAACTAGAGTCTTCACAAAGGCCACCCTAGACGGGCTGCCTCTGCTGTCACGAAGACCAAGAGTGTCAAGGAGTAAGCATGTCAGCGTCCTGTGAGATGTTTGGTGAGGCAATACCAGAAGGATTGAGAGAAGAAACTGGTGGAAGGCAGACAGAAACCAACATGCAGTTGGTCCATTTCATATCCCTTCCTTTCTTTTTAAGGCAACATAATGTAGTCTAATGGCCAAGTGCCTAGGTTTTCAATCCAGAGATTGCTTGTGTTCAAATCTCAGTTCTAAAATTTCTTAGCTGTATGAATTTGGATCTCATCATGTCTCATTTCCTCATCTGTAAAATGAGAATAATGATGTGCCTGCCTCACAGGACTGATGTAATAATTGGATGACTTTATACATATAAACTAATACACTGTCTTACAGCAGTGCTTTGGACCTTGTGTGTGTTCTTTATCATCATCCTCATCATCATTTATTGGGTCATTTATTTGTGGAACATACTTTTTGTGTTACAGGACCATGCAATTGAAGGATGGAGCTATGGGGGGTAAGTCTTTAAGCTCATGTTTTCACTTATTCTTGCCAGAAAGTGAACTCAAGGCTAGTGAGGGGGGATATGCTTCCAGCTTGTCACTTGGAGTAATGCAAAATGTCCCTACATGTCCCTTCCTGATGACAGCAGGCAAGGCCACTGCTGAAAGACAAGGACTTCTATTAACAAGAAGCACAAAGGAGCTCAGCATATTAGCATTTGACTTTGCAGAAGAAAAGACAAGGGCACTAAGTGGGTCTCAGAGGCAGATACGACCTCAGAGGACCCTAGTGGGATCACAGCCAGTAGAGAGATGCTCTCCAGGGACCTCTGGCAGTGGGAGACCCTAGAACCCACAGGAGGAACACCAGTGGTAATGACCACATTATTATTATTGCTTTTTTTGACAATTCGGCCCTAACTTACATACCTAGGATGTTTTACATTCAATGAGCACTTACATGTATTAGTTTATATGAATGTCACCATACCCATGCAAGCCCATAGAAGCTGGTCTTACTTTTCATGTTTTACTGATTTGTAAACGGAAGACCAATTAAGTTGGTGCTTCGGGGCAAACCTGGAATCCTAATCAAGACTCTCCACCTCTCAGGTCAAAGGCCTTTTTACGATAAATATATCCCTCCTCCTCACCAATTGTTTCTGAAGAACCAGGCTAGTTTGGGGCCAATTTAAAGAGGAGAATTCACCATCCATGCCACTGACATGAGCTGACAGTGGCATGGCTGCTGCAGCCTGAGCACTCTCCCCTGGAGATGCCATAAGGAACAAGGAGTCCTACATACCACCCATACGAGGCTGCACTAGGTCAGGGGTTCCCAGACTTTGGAGTCTGACGGATCAGTAAAATTTCAAAGAATATTCATAAGGTTGCCAATTTTGTGTTCTGTAAAGTGAGAACACAAAAAACAAATAGTAAGAAAAACTCTACCATATAATATCACAAAGAAAGAATATGTCAGCATTTCCTCCAAATCCCCCATAAAGGAGAAATAATTCAATACGAGATAAAGGATATTCCCTGCAAGATAGCAAAGTGAGAACCTTACACTGATGCACATCCCATTTAGGGATGCTGTGTATGTTTGTACAGGTTGTGCACTGTACAACTCCAGTGTTGGGGATGTCATTCATTAGAACTGTTCTACTCTTGCTCTGTCACCCAGGCTGCAGTGCATTGGTACCATCTTGGCTCACTGCAACCTCTGCCTCGCAGGTTCAAGCAATTCTCCTGCCTCAGCCTGCATAGTAGCTGAAACGACAGGCACACACCACCATGCCCAGCTAATTTCTTTTGTATTTTAATAGAGATAGGGCTTCACTGCGTTTCCTGGGCTGGTCTTGAACTCCTGAGCTTAGGCAATCCGCCCTCCTTCAGCCTTCCAGAGTGCTACCCAGCCCAGAAATTCTTTTTAAGAGGTAAACTGGCGGGCTGGAATATCTTCTAGCATGTCAGTTCTATAATCTGCTGTGCTCCAAGGGAATATAGAAACCATCTAGTCCAGAAACTTCAAGTTGAGCTTCAAGAATCACAAGGGAATCCACCAGGTTTCCAAGGGCCACTTACTCTAAGCAGAGCGCTAGTCTTTTCTGTATGATAGCCCTGCATGCAAGCATTTATTGAAGAAAATATTTTGCAATAATACATTATTATTAACTGAAGTCCATATTTCACTTGATTTCCTTAGTTTTTACTTAATGACCTTTTTATCTTCCAAGATCCCATCCACATCCTACCCCAGCCACATTCTAGTTGTCATGTCTCTTTAGGCTCTCCTTGGCAAGGACAGCTTCTTAGACTTCCCCTGTTTGTAATGACCATGACAGTTTTGAAGAGTACTGGTCAGGTATTTTGTCCTTCGAATGAGATTTGTCTAATATTTTCCTCATGATTAGGATGGGATTATGGGTTTTGAGGAAGAAGACTACAGAGGTAAAGTGCCATTTTCATCATATGTCAGGGATATATACTATCAACATGACTTATCGCTGCTAATATTGACCTTGATCACCTTGCTAAGGTAGTATTTGCCAGCTTTTTCCACTGCGGTCACTCTTTCCACACTTCCTTATTATACTGTTTGGAAGAAAGTCACTACGTATGGTCCACATTTTAGAGGTGGGGTGTTACACTCCACTTCTTTGAGGGCAGAATATCAATATCAATTATTTAGAATTCTTCTGCACTGCAGGTTTTTCTATTCTCCCTCATTTATATATATATATATGTATATATAAATCAGTGCGGACTTGTGGATATTTACTTTATACTTTGGGTTATAATCCAGTATTTTTTTCCTCCCTTCTTTTCTCCTTGCCTCCCTCCCTTCTTCCCCTCCTTCCTTTGCTTAAATTCTTCCAGCTTTGGTCACTGGGAGCTCTTTCAGTGGGTTCCTGTGTCCCTTTGATAGATCTTCATCATTATAAACTCTTCTTTAACATTTTATTGCTTTTTGTCATGACAAGGTTTATTTTGTATATTCACTGCCCAGTCGTGAATCAGCTGTTTCTCCAAGGAGCTCTGATTCCTTTTATTGGAGAATGGAATTAGTAGCCAAGATCTGGGCACTAGGTATGCTGTTGCTGCCAGAGTGTTATTGCTTCTAGGTCTTCTCAATAGACAAAAGAAGGAATATGTGTTTATATACATGTATTTACATATATGTATATATAATATATGTGTATATATGTGTGTGTACACATATCTATTATTTATACTGGCCAATCTGTATACACATATCCATAAATATTTCTAATATAACCACCTGTATCTGCATTAAACTACACATGAGTTCCTATGGATGTCTCCAACTCTAATTCATCACTGCATCATTCTAGCCTCCCGCTCTATTAATCTGTAACCTCCCACTTCAACAGTGAGAAGCTTGACTCCCACTGCTCACCAGCCCTTTATTAATTGTTACATTCCAGTATTCATGATGGCGGTATCAGAATTTTTGACCTCTAACCCCATAGGGAGCAACTGTATCAACTAGAATATGATGTTTATGTGTAGTTTTATTGCCTTTGGTCTTAACAGGTTCCACTCATTTTTAAAGCATATTAGGTCAGTAACGTTTTTCCCTGCCTCCTTCAGTGAGGTTGCCTCATATATTTGTAATACAGTTAGAGTGTTTCATCACATTCCTCATTCCATCCTGTCATCTACTGACCTCCTATTACTTGCAAATATTAATGTTTACTTTTTGTGTGTAAAGTTCGATGCATTTTGACAAATGCATAGTGTCATGTATTCATCATTACAATACCATCCAGAATAGTTCCACCACCTTAAAAAAAATCTCTCTGCTTTACCTATACAATCCTCCCTTTCCTGCCCTCCAAAACCCCAGGCAATCACTGATTCTTTAGCCTTCTCTGTAGATTTTCCTTTCCCAGAATGTCGTGTAATTGGAATCATAGAGTATACAGTCTTTCACACTGGCTTCACTCACAATATACATGAAGCTTCCTCCATGTCTTTCATGCCTTGATGGTCTATTTCTTTTGATTACTAAATAATATTCCATTGTATGGATGTATCATAGTTTGCTTATTCATCAAGAAATGTCATTTTGTTGAAGAACAAGTGGGTTTTTTCTAGCTTTTGTCAATCATGAATAAAGCTGATATAAACTTTCATGTGCAGGTTTTTTAATGTGGACTTACGTTTCCAGATCAATTGAGTTATTTACCTAGGAGCACAATTGATAGATCAAATGTTAAGACTGATCTTCACTTTGTAAGAAACTGCCACAGTGGCTGTATCATTTTGTATTCTCACCGGCAATGAATGAGCCTTCTTGTTGCTCCACACCTTTACAGCAATTGGTATTACCAGCATTTTGAATGGGTAATTCTCCAATGGCCAATGAGGTTAAGCATATTTTCATATGCTTCATTATCATTTGTATATCTTTTACGGTGAGATGTATGTTTAGATCTTTTGTTTACTTTTTATTGTGGCAAAATATATGTAACATAAAATTACAGTTTTAATAATTTTTAAGCGTACAGTTCACTGGCATTAAGTACATTCATAAAACTGTGCAACCATCACCAACATCCATTCTAGCACATTTTCATCTTCTAAAACTAAAACTCTATACTCATTTTACAATAACTCCCCATGCCCTCTTCACCATAGCTTCTAGTAACCATGATCCAACTTTCTCTATGAATCTGATTATTCTAGGAACTTCATATAAGTGGAATAATAAAATAATCTGACATTTTGTGTCTGGCTTGTTTCACTTGGCATATGGCCTTCAAAGTTCATGTTGTAGCACATGTCAGAATTTTCTTCCTTTGTAAGGCTTAATGATATTTCATTATATGTATAGAGTACATTGTGTTTATTCACTCATTGTTCATGAAACTTTGGGTGCTTCCACTTATTGGCTGTTGCAAATAATGCTACTACGAACATGGGCATACAAATACCTCTTTGAGTGCTTGCTTTTAATTATTCTGAGTATACACCTAGAAGTGGAATTGCTGGATGATGTGGTAATTCCATATTTAATATTTTTGAGGAAGTATTATACTGATTTCCACAGTGGCTGTACCATTTTATATTCTCAACAATAGTATACAAGATTTTTAATTTCTTTACATCCTTGTCAACACTTGTTATTTTCTGGTTTTATGGATAGCAATCATCCTAATGGATGTGAGGTAGTATCTCATTGTGGTTTTTGAGTTTTTCTAGTGATTAGTGATGCTGAGCATCTTTTCTTGTGCTTGTTAGCCAATTGCATACTTTCTTTGAAGTAATGTCTAAGTTCCTTACCCACGTTTTAACTGGGTTGGTTGGTTGCTGTTGAATTGATTGCTTATTTTTTGAAATTGAGTTGTTGTTATAATGGTGATTTATAGAGTTTTTTTGTATGTTTTGAATATAAATCATTTCTTAGATAGTGTTTTGTAACTATTTTCTCCCATTCTGTGACTTGGCTTTGGAATCTCTTAACAATATCTAACCCAGAACAGAATTATTTAATTTTAATAAAGTCCAACTTACTAATTTCTGTTAACATATAATTTTTTTTGTATTGTATCTAAGAACTCATCAACAAACCCAAAGGAACGTAGATTTTCTCCAATGTTTTCTTCTAGAAATTTTACAGTTTTGCATTTATACTTCATTCTATTCTCCATTTTGAGTTTATTTTACTGAAAGGTGTAACATATGTCTAGGCTTATTTATTTTTTATTTACTTGATATGAATACTCAATTTTTCCAGCACCATTTTTTGGAAAGACTGTCTTCTCTTCATTGAATTGCCTCTACTCCTCTGTTGAAGATCAGTTGACTATATTTGTGTGGGCACATTTCTGGACTCTGTACCTCTTTGTTGATTGATGTGTCTATTCTTTCACCATTACCATGTTGTTTAATTACTGTTACACTATAGTATGTCTTGAAATTAGATTTTATTAGTACTCTAACATTTTTTTCATCTTTGTTATTGTGTTGACTATACTTGGTCATTGGCTTTCCATACATACTTTAGAATTGTTTTGTTGGTGTTTACAAAATACCTTGTTGGGATTTGATTAGATTTGAATCTATAGACCAAGTTGGGAAGAACTGACAACTTAACAATATTGAATATTCCAATCTGGGATCACAAAATATCTCTCCATTTATTTAGACTTTTAAGATTTCTTTCATAAATGTTTCGTCATTTTCCACACAGAGGTCTGGGACATACTTTGTTAGTTTTATGCCTAAGTATTTTATTTTGGGGATGCTACTACAAGTCATATTAATTTTTAAATTTCAAAGTTTAAATGTTCACAGTTGGTATATAAAAAAGCAATTAACTTCTTATGTTAATCTGTTTTCCAACAACTTTGCTATAATCACTTATTATTTCTTGGAAATTTTGGCTATCTTTTAATATTTTTTACATACACAAATATGTTGTGTGTGAATGAAAACAGTTTTGTTTATTTCTTCCCAATCTGCTATATATTTTTTATTTCTTTTCTTTTTTTCTTTGTTAATTTTTCTTTGCCTTATTGTACTAGCTAGGATTTTTTTGGTGTGATGTTGAGTAGAAGTGATGAGAGAGGACATATTTGCCTGGTTCCTGATCTTAGGAGAAAGCATTGTTTTATTTCATTAAGTATGATGTTAGTTGTAGGTGTTTTGTATTTGTTTCTTATTAAGTTGAAAAACTTCCCCTTTATTTCCAGTTTGTTGAGATTATTACTATGAATGTGTATTGTCAAAAGCTTTTCTGCATCAGTTGATATGATCATAGTTTTTTTCTTTAGCCTCTTTATATAGTGGTTATATTGACTATTTTCAAATGTAGAACCAGCTTTGCATATCTGGAATAAATCTCACTTGGTCATGGTGTATCCATTGTTGCATTTTATTTGCTAATATTTTGTTGAGAATTTTGGCATCTATGTTTATGAGAGTTGTTAGTCTATACTTATCTTTTGTTGTAATTTCTTACTGTAGTTTTGGTATTAGGGCAATACCAACCTTATAGGATGAGTTAGAAAGTTTCTTTCTGGTTCTATTTTCTGAAAAATATCGTGGATAATTGGTATCATTTTTTTTGCTTAAACACTTATAGAAGTCACCGGTGAAATCATCCGACCCTGGTGCTTTCTTTTTTGAAAGTGTATTAATTATTGACTCAAATTATCTAATAGATAAATATAGGACTAGTCAAACTATTTATTTCTCCTTTAGTAGTTTATGTCCTTTCAAGCAACTGGTCTATTTCACCTAAAATCATCAAAAAATGATTCCTAATATTTTTTATCCTTCAACATCAGATTAGTAATGATGACTTTTCTTTCTTTCTGATGTTGATGATTTATGTCTTCTCTCTTTTTTAAAAACTTGGTTAACCTGGATAGAGTTTTATCAATTTTATTGATATTTTCAAATAACCAGCTTTTTTTCTATTTTTTTCCTGCTTTCAATTTTATTGATTTTTGCTCTAATTTTTATTATTTATTTCCTTCTGTTTTAAGCTTAAATTGCTCTTCTTTCTCTAGTTTCTTGTGGTGGATACAGATTTTTTTTAATCTTAAATCTCTCTTATTTTCTAATATATGCATATAATGCTATACATTTTTCTCACAGCACTGCTTTTACTGCACAGGTTTCTTATAAGTTGTATTTTCATTTTTATTTAGTTCTAAATATTGTTAACATTTTTCTTCAGATTAGAAGAGCTCTCAAGTTGAGGGCATTCTAGGTTATGGGCACACACTGGCAAGGAGAATTGAGAGAATGTGCCATTATTATAAAATGCAAATTTATTTTGTATGACAGCAATAAAATATGGGACAGGTGCCCAACAAGGAGAAAGACTTAAGAAGAAGTGAGAGGACAGATCATGAATACCTTCATGTGTCATGATATAAAGACATTCTATCTCAGAAGTAATGGTGAACTATTATACTTATTAGTTTTGAATGTAGATACTACACTTCTATCAGAACTCTGTTGTTATGTATAAGTTTTATCACCCAGCATCTAATCAGTGTAGCTTACAAAAGACAATGGTCATGGTACCCTGATATCAGGGAAATGATATCAGAAGGCTAAGCAAAGGAAACAGGATAGGTTCCTCCTCCCCTAGACTGTACCAGGTTGCCCAGCTATACACACTCAGTCTATTCCACAATTTCCCCTTACATAATGGACATCAGAATTTTTTATGTCTTTCTCTCCTCACTGAGTGTTTGGATGAGAGTGCAGTGGATCCTGACCTTTCTTCTTTAGAATTTCCAATGACAGAGAAAAATTTGAATTGCCTGTATTAAATTCCCTCATGCTCAGAATACCTGGAGGGATTTATCTTTTCCTGGAACACATCCAGTTTCAGCATTTGATACAGAAATGGATCCAAGAAACTGGACATCTGATGTGAGTTAGATTTGAAGGTGGTAATAGCCCCATCTCCAGTGGAAAATCAAATGTTGGGAGTGCTTGGCTAATATTGGCTGCCTGACAAACCATTACAAAAACAAAATGTGCTCTGGGGACCATAAGTTGGCTTATAAGCAAAAATAAAAGAGATAGAATCCAGAAATATGGGACCTTGAAGGATCAGAAAATCTGACTGATTCTAAACAGGAATCAAATGGCAGATAATAAGATTGAGACAATCTTTGATCTAAATAGATAAACAAGAAAACAAACCAAACTTTGCAACAAAGATCAGATTAAGAATGTGGCCTGTTCACGTAACTCTGATAGTCTCAGTGTACTATGAAGTTGAGAGAGAAAAGTATGGGAAGGAAGAAGCAAAGAAATAAGGTAGGTGAAAAACACATCCAGGAAAGATCTTTTGGTGTGATGATTGGCACATGGAACTGACTGGAAGCAAATAGTTCAGAAGTTGATTAAGATTTTGGGAGGATCGTATTATCAAAGAAACCACAAGTCTAGACACAAAAACATCCTTGACAATGTGACAATTTAACGACCGTTAAAACAAATCATTGAACCTCCAACCGTCCATAAGCAAAGAGCAAGCTCCAAAAATTATACAGCCCCCAAGAAGAGCTTCATCTCAATACCTACTTCAAATGTGCTCCTGGGAGATAACAAACAAGAGAAAAGCTCCCAGAGAGTTAAGTCAGGGCCACTGAGGAAAATGAACATGGTAGTTCTATGGAAAGAGCAGAATAAAGTCTAGGTAATCCACCCTCTGCTAGGGCAAGAAAGCTTCACAATGTCTGCCCTGCCCTGCAGGATTCCCACCTTGCTATGGTCCAGCAAGTGTTATATGCCTTCTTCTCTCTCCTTTTATGAATGGAAGACTTCACTGTGTAATTTCTATCTTTGTTGCACCATTATACATGAAAGGAAAGAAATAATTAATAATTTTTTTATTAGCCCCCACATCTTTAAGCTCTGCCGTGTGGTCTTCCATGCCATCTCTCTCTTTCCTTCCTGCAGGCTGGAAGTTAACACCCAGGATGACCTTGAGAATCATGCACTGCATGTGGCAGTACCCATTAACCTGCATCCCTGAATGACCATGTGGAACAAAGCCCTCTGCTGATCCACATTATATGGTGATATGAGAGAGAAATAAACATTTATTGTTTTAGGCTGTAAAAATTATGAAGTTGTTTCTTACAGCAACTAGGGTTAATTACCCTGACTAATAAATACATTGAGCAACTATCTAAAGCCATGCAAAAACTCAGAAAAAAATAGGTCCTGAGCCCAGGTCTCTTGATCTTAGTCTACTAAGTTTTCTACTCTTGGACCATGTCCTGTGCTGAATCTAAAATGACAGGGAGCTCACTCCCTCAAGGCCCATCTTTATTCACTAGAATAATGGCATGGTCCTGTTGTTTTTCAGCTTACCAACCTTGTCTAGGTTAGTGAGCATGATGGAGGTATCGTCTACTGACCAAATTTCTCTCCTTCTTCTGTGTTGAAAGATTTTATGAAGGGCTGTAACTACACAATCACCCTCCTCCTTTATGAGCTTAGACAACATTTCCCCCTTTTTTATTACATTGACTGTCCTTGCTTGCTGAGGCACTTTTATGTCTGTGGGAGCGATTGCCTCACTCTTGAGAAACTCAGGAATATCCCTCAGTGCTTCATATAGCTTGTCACAATATTTTTAACAGCAATTCTTCTTGTGTTTCTCTGTGAGAGCGTCTCACCAGTGTCTCCCCTGACGACACTGTGAGGTGCTGGAGGGCTGACAACCAGCATTGCCGTTCTTGCAGCAGCAGGAGCAATAGCTATTTCCCAGGGCTGAATCCATACCCAGCCTCTCTTCTGTCTTAAACTTGCCACCCATGGTCTCCTCCTGAATGTAAAGGCTTGAGGTTGGAGTTTGGGGCTTTCTTTGCAGGGGTAGGGAAAAGAAATACATCATCCTGAAATAGACTATGAGGTTCAGAGGAGCAAGAGCAAATGCGCATCCTTATATAGAGATTACTAGCAGCCATTATATTAATAGCAAGTATTTGTTTACAAAGTACTTTCATATGCAATCAATTTCTACCTGCTAAAACAATCTAGGGGATGGACTTTATAATTTGGTGCATAGTCTTTAAGATTCAGGCCTTATTGGTTGCCCAGGGAAGACTCTGCCACCTCCACCATCACCGTCACTTTATTTAGATGCCTTTGTCTTTCCTGTGTTCCCCCTTAGTAACCAATGCTTATCTCTTACAATATGTATCTGTTTTAAGAACAAAGCAGCCATTCATCTCTAAATCTCAAACACCTTAACCAGTGTCTGGCACATGGAGAGCAATCAATATTCATTAATCCAACATCGATTGAGTACCTACTATATGCCAGGTCCTGAAGCAGGCATGGATGATACAGGGTGAATGACACACACATAGCACCTGATCTCAAGGAGGCTTAATTCATGGGGGGAAGATATACAAGAAAGATGTTCAGAAAAGTAAATAAGAAGGAGCATGTCTAGGAATGACAACTGTTATGGAGACAATATGGTGGTAATTGTTGATGGTGAACGGGCAAGGAGGGGAAACTTGGTGACTAAGGAGCCTCTTTAAGAAAAGATGTGCAAACTAAAACTGAATGAAGAGAAGAGGAAGGAGGAAAGATGTGGGTAAAGAAAAGTCCAGATAGAAAGAACAGCCAAAGTCTTTGCTATATCAGAGGAACAGCAAGGACGGTGTTGCCAGGTTGGAATGAGCCTCAGTAGATGAAGCTAGACAAGCAGCCGGGGGCCAGGCCATGCCAGGAGCCATAAGTCATCATTCTGAGAACAAAAGGAAGCCATTACAGGGTTCAAGCAAGGCAGCATTATGATTTGGCTCGTGTTTTTGGAAGAATCCCTCTAGACTGCTGGGTGTGGAGTGGAGAGCAATGTTAAGAATGGCCACAGAAATACCAGAGAGGAGTCTGCGGCTCCCAGCATGGGCTGAGGGTTTGGATGAAGGCATAGGGGTGGGACTGGGATGTGTTTTCAAGGCAGAGATTCGCAGAACACAGTATCCCACTGAGGTGGAGATAATCCAACCCCTAAGTACTCGCTGACATTTGTAATTCTTCTACTACACGGCAAATGCTTTATATTTGTTATTTCATCCTTGCATTTATAAAACATTTATGGATCATCCTAGAGATCAGGCACTAGGGAGTAGGAATTATTATGTCCATTTCAACACTTGGGAAACTCCATGTCAGGAAAAGATGGAACCAAAGCCCCTGAACTGGGAACAGGATGCAGGTCTAGCTCCAATGTCCATGCCGTTTCAATTACACAAAACTATATTCCCTCCCATGGTTCTCAGTGAGGTAGAAATTCCCAGGGCCTTATCTTCTTACTAAAATCACTGTAACTATGAAGAGTAATCGTACCTGGCATTCCCTGAACATTTACTATGTACTGGGCTCTGCGCCCGGAGAATGATGTACATCATCTCATTTAACTGTTGATTAGCCTGTGCCGAGAGGATGGAACTAAGGATCAGAGAGACTATTAACTTGTACAAGTTCACTCAGAAGTGACCTTGCGGAATACTAACAATGCAGAATATTTGCTAGTAACACAGAATATTACTTAGTAGTAGAAACAGATTTTAAAACCCAGCTCTGTAGGGCTCACCATCATGATTTTCTGTCTTCAGTGATACACAAATAGCATGTGTATTGCTTCCTGCTCTGTGGTGCTTTTTCAGAAGTCACAGCAATTCCCATAGGATTTATTAATTTTGGTGCAAAAGTCATTGCAATTTTTGCCATGACTTTTAATAGGCCGTGAGCCAGCTCAGGCTGGCCCTAGAGAAAGTGGGAGCCAGGACTGACATGGATGCCTGCCGAGGCTCCCACTTGTCCTGCTGTCTTGTTTCTCAGAAGTAAAGCAGAAACACAGCCCAGGGTTCACCCATATGGGTCAACTTTCAATAAGCACATCAAAGCACCTGAAAATATATCCCAGACAGATCTTTTCAGGCTTACATAGGAGAACCAGGCCTGAAAATATTGAAAACATTGCCAATGAAAGTGTTGAACCACTTTTGCAAGTGACCCAAGACTAAAACTTTTCTTCTTCTTTGCCTAGAACAGCGTCCCCTTCATCTGTCTTACATTGTAATCAGATACAACCTTGATAGAATGAAAGCAGAGGTCACACTGAACAAACTGCTACTTTACGTGCTCAGAAAAAGGCTCCTTTGTAACAGGGAAATTACAGCATTTCTATAGAGGGATTTTTCTTAAAAGGACAGGCTGCTTTGTTCAAATGGTGCTGATTTCAGCACTCTGAGGAGATGGCCCTTTCAGACTGTCAACCTACTGAAATTTGTGGGGTTCCTTTTGTTTGCAGAAACTTTCATATATCACAGGCAGTGTATTAAAATAGAAATTGTAAACCATTGTTAGGCAATGTTTTGATTGTCCAAAAAAAGTCAGATGAAATATAAAATGGTTCCCACTTTACAGTTTGCTTAGTGTCAGACATCACATGGACATGTATAAAATAGGGATCAACAGATCTCTGTTGATTCTGAGTTACACTTTCTGTCTGCAACCACACTGATCCTCTTGAAAAAAGAGTCAATATTTTTAAGCAATAGTATTTTAGATCATAGTAATAAATAGACTTGCATTTAAAAGGAAAACAACATGGTATATACCCAAAAGAAAGGAAATCAGTGTATCAAAGAAGTATCTACACGCCTATGTTTGTTGAAGCACTGTTTACAATAGCTAAGATTTGGAAGCAACATAAGTATCCATCGACAGATGATTAGACAAAGGAAATGTGGTACATATACACAATGGAGAACTATCCAGTCATAAAAAAAGAATGAGATTCAGCCATTCACAACAACATGTATAGAACTGGATATGATTATGTTAAATGTAATAAGCTAGACACAGAAAGACAAGCATCATATGTTGTCACTTATTTGTGGGATCTGAAAATCAAAACAATTAGATTTCATGGACATAGACAGTAGAAGGATGGTTTCCAGAGGCTGAGGTGGGTAGTAGGAGGCTGCGGGGGAGCTGGAGAATAGCTAATGCATACCAAAAAAATTTTAAAAATGAATAGGACCTACTATTTAATACCATAGTACAGTGACTAAAGTCAATAATAACTTAATTGTATATTTTAACATAAAGAGTGTAATTGGATTTTTTGTAAATCAAAGGATACATGCTTAAGGAGATGGACACCCCATTCTCCATGATGTGCTTATGTCACATTGCATGCTTGTATCAAAACACCTCAGGCGCCCCATAAATATATATACCTGCTCTGTGCCAAGGAAAATTAAAAATTGAAAACACAAATTAACAAATGGTAAATGAGAAAAATTTAAATTTTTTATAAAAGAAAAACAATAACAAAGAAATTCTTGAGTAATGTAACTCCTCCTGTTATTTACAGGAAGAAGGGAAATAGAACTTAGAACTGTGGTACTTTGCAATCAGCTGGAGCCAGGCCAAAATTTGTGAAATCGCAAATCCAAGTGTGAAAATATGAGATGTGTTTGAGCTAAAAAACAAGGCTTTGTGTCAATCGAAATGACACACATGTCACGTCTCAACATGTAACACTATCAAAAATTAAGCAAAGTGTTTCATTTTCCTGGTGTCAATTTTAACACCTACAAATATTTTTGGCATTGTAATTACTGTTTTCCTTCTATTAGGCCTTCTGTGAGTAGGAATGTTTTGTCTACAATTCTAATAATCACTCATACTTTTCATGAGCAGATTTATTGCTTCATTAAACCTAATTGTTTATAGCTAATAATAAAAGTTTTACCAAACCTAGCAAACCTCATAATTTGTGCTTCAAAAGTGTTTGTTTCTCACTCCCTCAATATGTTATGAATGAAATCAGTAGTGTCATTTTTCACAGATTGCCTATATGTGTGGTTGGGTAAAATGAGACTTCTAATATCCCCTTGTACATGTTAGAAGGAATTCAGGTATAATATTCTTTAATTTGATTTGCAGTGCAGAATGTTTTGTGACGTAAGTCTAGGTGGGGAGGGGCTGCATTCTCTTTAGTGTCATTATTCCATTGTATTACTTCCCAGGAAACAGAGTAAAAGTTTCATCAATAGAAAACTTATGAATGTCTTCTGTGTACCAGAGCAATAAAGAGGAAAGATTCAATCCTGGAGGTAGAAAGATGAGTTTGATCTCAGATATACTAAGAAAGACCTACCCACAGCCAAGAGAAAGAGTACCCCTACTACATCCATATTGCAATGCAGCCTGGTTTGCATGACCAATAAACTTGTATCATGTTAGGCCACTGAGTTTTCTGGGTTTATGCATTACTACAGCAGAGCCCAGCCTGTTCTAAGAGATACTTACTTCTTCAGGTCGCCATGTGTATCAAATGCGATATGCATGTAGAATGCCTAGGGTACTGCCTAATGTCTTGCATGTGCTCCCCAAATGCTTCTCCCCTTCACCCAACCCATACCTAAGTTGGATCATAAGCATCGATGAAGATAGAAAGGCTCGACCATGACCCAAGTGGCATGTTATTTTTGCCTCACTCTCTGAATGTCATGACAGCCCAGAAATTGTGATAGAGCCAACGTGGGCATATGCAAATGACATAAGACTGCCAGGTTTACAAAAAGTTCTGATAGAGCTCTTGGGCTAACACAGGCAGTCCCAGTCTGAAAGGCTGGAGAGCATTTTGATGAATATATATGGAGAGATGTTTTTCTCTCCCTGTCAGGCCTTCTGTAGCTGAGATAATGAACATTTGAAGCTGCCTGGGCCATTAATCAGATATGATATTCAATGGAATTGGGATCACAGGTCAGCCTGGTGCTGGCCATTGGCAGAGACAGTCCACGAGTTCCTACCAGACCACTTGCTCAGAGTCAGGGACTTGTTCCAGCTACCCTAGGAGGAAATAGATTGTTTATTCCTGGACACTAAGGGTAGAGTGCTGGGTTCAAGTTCCTCTTCTGCCTTAAACCAGCTGCGTAATTTGGGAGGATCCTACTCTCTCTAGGACTTCCTTTCCTCCCTGGTACATGGGTGGATGGAAACACAGCGCTTTGTACATTTCCTGCAGCAACAGCAGAATCCACTTTTCAAGCAAAATCATGATGTATAAATTCAACATAAAAAATGTAAAAGTCTAAATGTTTAGATTGAAATAGGAACAAGGACGGGGAGACACTCCCAACAGCCACCTTAACAGCCCCGAGGGAGCTCCACAGCAGCCCTTGCTCTGCAGGATTTGGTTTGAAAACTTCAGGCATAGATCCTCTCTCGGGTTTTTTTGAGTTCTGCTACTCTGTGACTTCCACCTTTTTTTTTTCCATACCGTTTACTGCAAGGTTTCCACCCATAGTGGGCCTTGCACAGCCTGCTCTCATGCTTCTTGCTTTGCAACAGTCAGTCTGGCTTCGGTTTTTCTCAAAGACGGGTTCCTTTTCTTTTAAGGAACTGGAAGGAGGTCCTTCAACAACTCTAAAGCAGCATGTATGTCTGAGGCTCTCCTCTTCTCTCTTTCCCTACCTTGGAGAAACAAAGAAGATGATAATACAGACCAAGAAGAAACAAAGAAGATAATAATACAAACCAAGAAGATAATAATACAAATCCTGTGTGTTTATAGTCCTGTGGTTTACTAAATAATTTTAAAGCCTTTGATCAACTTAAGAATATGGAAAAGGATGAGCGAAGGTGAGACCATCCCTCTTCGCCTGCAAGAAGGTACCCAGACAACCCCCAGAGCGGACCCCTCCAGGTGTCATTGCCGGCCTTTCCCTTTGAGCCCTCTCACCTGCATCCCACCTGCATCCTGACTTCTCTCTCCTGCTGCCCCAAATCTGACTGCCTCTCTCTGGATGTTGCTTTAGCTGCAGAGTCAGCTTGACTCTCACTTCCCACTTTGTTTTTCCAACACCGGCTCTGCTCTGTATGGGGTAATTCCACCCCATGCCCCCTGCAGAAAGCAGGCGGGGATCTGGTGCCCTGCTCCTCCTTGACACAGTAGGAGACCCCGCCCCCTACTCCAAACTCATCCTGGGCACCACATCATTTGAGTATTCCTGTAGCACAGCCTACAGGCCCCAAACTCCATGCTGCTCAGAGCTCTCCCAACTACAGAGCTGCCTCATCCTTCCTGTCTAGCAGGAGATACATGCCGTGTCCACTTCTGCGACTTTGAACTCCGTGTACAGTCTTTCTCTTCCACCTCTCCTGATGATAAGCCTTTGAAAGTGTCAGATAACTCCTGCCAATTTCAACTATAATCACCGAGGTGAAGCCCTAGCCTGGCTTTCCTTGGTTCTGTCTAGAATAAAGTGGGAGACTAGAAGGAAGGACGAAGGTGAAAAAGCTGGCTTTAACATGCCCTGGAGTCCTTGAGACATGAATCTTACACACTCCTAGTCTCCTAAAGGGAAATGGAGACAATGATGAGGGTAAGTTGGTGGGTAAATAAAACAACAACAACAATTATAATAACTGCTAACACATGTCGTGTTTATTTCGTGCCAAACATTCTAGTCTCATAAGTTCTCCATTGGATCCTCACGACACTGCTGCAAGCACTGCTGTTATTCCCAAAGGCATTATTTTTTCAATGTGGTATAGTGAGATCTAGTGTAAGACAAACATAGACTCAAACTCAGCTCTGTCACCTTTTGGTCTTTTCACTTAAACGAGTCATTTCATTTCTCTAAGCCTCAGTTTTCTCAGATGTACAGCAGGAATAAGAATGCTGTGTGTCTCACAGGATACCAGGAGAGCTAAAGGAGATTTTCCCATAAATGCTTAGCTCAGGACAGAACATAATCCCAACATACTGGGTTTTTTTTTTTTTTTCTTTATTCAGAAGGTATTCAATGTGAGCATTACAAAAATTAACACCTGAGTGACAAGGTTAAAATATAGGAGTTATATGAAAAATGCTCAATATTTCCTCCAAGCTCTATGGATCCCAATTCATTCATTCATTCATCCTTTCATTCATTCAATAGACACTTTTTGAGCACCATATGTGGTTTAAGCACTGTTTTAGGTAGGTGCTAGGAATACAATAACAAACACAGTAGGCAAGCCCCTACTTTTACGGTGCTTCTATCTAGGACGGTAAACCGACAATAAACAAGTAAAAAGAAGATGTTGAGTGTTTTGAAGTAGATACAGCAGGGACAATTTAACATCTCTCCATATGCCAATACATGCATGAGCACACATATACATGCACACACCAGCATAAAGGTATGTCCAGTGACATGCACACTTGCATGCAAACTCATACCCACGCACCTTTGCCTGTGTGCTCTTTCAGCGCCTCCTTTTACATTATCTTTACCGCGCTCAGCCAGAGAAATCGATTGCCTTAGGGAAGATTAAGAGATTTACAGCAGTAATACTGAGAAAGCATCTATATGGAACCGTTGATTTCCAAAATAGTCACCCAGAGTATGCAGAGACTGGAGATGTCAGGCAAGGGAGGTCTGACCAGAGAAGAAGTGGGATACTTTCTGTAGCAGAAGGAGGCAGTCTGGGAGTCCTCAGCCAGGATGGAGATGCTGCCTGGGTCTCTGAAAATTACCCCCACACTCCATGCTGCAGTCTCAGCCATAAGGTGGGATGAGGCCACAGAATCCCTGTGTAGGTGAGGGCTGCTCTCCTCCATCATGTTCATGTTAAAACTGGATTGGTAAGCAGCAGGAAAAGAGTGAAGCCTGTGGAGGGGCGGCCCTGAGCTGCTGTTCCAATCTTCCCATTTCTAGGAGATGCAGAAGCTTCCATGTACCCTGATGGAGGTATTGGACAGTGATGACGAGTGGACAGTGGACAGTCAGAGGCCTGAAGCTGGAAGGGGAGCCACTGGGAGCTGGGACATCATGGCTAGAGTAAAAGGACAAGGATTTTGGAGCAGGTCTCCACGTGATGTCCATATAGGATTAGCGATGCCTCAGAGGACATAGCTCAGGACCTGGTATTGAACCAAAGAGGTCACTGCACAGTGGAGACATCAGGACAGGATGTACACCAAGATCTCTTTCTCCCAATGCTGCGAAGGCAAATTTTCCCTAAACACCCCGACAGTCCCTAGGAAGGTGACTAGAGAGGGGAGGGTGAAGAAAGAGGGAAGGAATTGTTCTGATGAAGAGTTAGAACTTAGAATTGATGGAGTATTTTGCCAAAGGAGGTTGAATTGACCTGAGATCAGCTGTTTCAGATTGAAAAAGACTGAGTTTATATCCTCCCTATCACCCATTCTGCATTACTGTCTCTAACAGCTGTAAAGAGGAAGGCTCCAGAACAGGATGATTTTACCTACAAAGAAAAATTAAGCTACCACTTTGGCACATCTGGGTTGTAGTGTGTACTTCCTTTCCACGACAGAAACAACAGCAGACACAAGGTGTGGAGAGAGAGAACAATGGGGAAGGGAGGCAGACATTAGCTAGTGTGGTTACAGCAGGTCTTACTGAGGTGGTGACATTTAAACTAACCTAAAGAGCAAGAAGGAGCCAGACACACAAAGGACCTAGGAAAAAGAATTCCAAGAAACAAGAGCAACATGAAATATGACTCTGAGATGGTAAAGAGCTTAGCAGTAGTGGCAGGAGATGGAAGGAGGTGAGCCACGAGACATGGGATTAGAGATGTCAATAAGAAGCAGATTATTTAAATCCTTATAAGCCACGGTAATGAGCCTAGATCATCTCTAGCTAGAGTGGCAAGTCACTGGAAGGTCCCAGTATGGCAATAATAGGATCCAATGCATGTTTTTTAGAATTTCCCTCTGGTGATGTGTATGTAAATAATACCATGTGGAACAAGGGTGGAGTGGGGATCTGTCAGAAGGCTACGGCCACCCCCCATGCAAAAATGGTAGTGGCTCTGACCAGGGCAGTAGGACAGAGTGGGAGAGACATAGACGGATTTGTGAATCCATTGCAGGGTTGCTGATTGCTGGTGGATTGGATGCGAGGATGAGGGAGAGGGAGGAACCACCAGTGACTCTCAGGTTTTTAGCTTGAACAGCTGCTATCAATTTATTGAGATGATGGGCACCGCCTGCGGAGATCCTAAAATAAGGCTGCAAATTGTTACCTCCCTCTACCCCCACCAAGGGGTGGATTTTGCATCCTCCCCTCTTGACTCTTGTCACTGTGTTGACTAATAGAGTACAGCAGAAGTGACCCAGATTTCCAAAGCGAGGTCATAACTGCCCAGGAAGCCTCCCTCTTCTCCACAGGAGCACACACTCCTGGGTCTCTGTGTTGTCACCGTTCCGGTATTATGGCTACAAAAAGACAAAATTTCAGCAGTGTCAAGCAACCATATATGATGTTGACAGGTTCTGAAGATCAAAAACTTGTGGCTGGGTGCAGTGGCTCATGCCTGTAGTTCTAGCACTTTGGGAGGCCAAGGCAGGTGATCACCTGAGGTCAGAAGTTCGAGGCCAGCCTGACCAACTTGGTGAAACCCCATCTCTACTAAAAATGCAAAAATTATCCAGGTGTGGTGGCAGGATCCTGTAATCTGAGCTACTTGGAAGGCTGGGGCAGGAGAACAGCTTTGAATAGCTTGAACCCGGGAGGTGGAGGTTGCAGTGAGCCGAGATCGCGCCATTGCAATCCAGCCTGGGTGACAAGTGTGAGACTTCATCTCAAAAGAAAACAAAAATTATGCAAGATAGAGTGGAGAGTTCTCATCTCCACTTGGCCATGCTGATGCTCAAAGGCCAGAGGCTGGGCTGATCCCAAAGTCTCCCTCACTCATATGTCTGGTGCCTGGTGGTCTCTACCTAGGGTGGAAAGCCACTGAAAGATTCCAATAAGGAAATTATATGACCTAATGCATATTTTTAAAAAATTGCCTCCGGTGATGTATAAGTAATACTGTAGGGGAATAAGAGTGGAGTGGGGGTTTATCAGAAGGCATGCCCCGTGCAAGGAGTGTGGCCATAGCCACACAGCTAACAGCTGAGGCTGGAATATCTGGAGCCCTTCGGGTGTCTCTGGCACCATGGAGTCTCTCCATATGTCTTTTCCAGCATGACAGCTTCAGGGTCACCAGGCATGTGTGTATCAGTCCAGCGCTCCAGGTTGTGCCATAGAGGGTAAGTCAGGTGGAAGCTGCATCACTGTTCTAACCTAGCGCTGGAAGCATCATGTCTATTCCTATAGAAGCAAAGTACTAAGGCTAGCCCCTATTCAAAGGGAGTGTCTTCATCCATTTGTGCTGCTGTAACAAAATATATTAGGCTGGATAATTTATAAGGAATATAAATTTATTTCTTCCAGTTCTGGAAGCTGGGAAGTCCAAGATCAAGGCACTGGCAGTGTCAGTGTCTGGTGAGGGTATATTCTCTGCTTCCAAGATGATACCTCTTGTGGCATCCTCACGTGGCCAAAAGGGCAACACTGTGTCCTCCTGTGGCAGAACAGCAGACGGGCAAAAGGAGGCCTCACTAGTTCTCTCCAGCCCTTTCATAAGGTCACTTGCTCCGTCTATGAGGACCGAGACCCCATGGTCTCATCCTCTCCTAAAGACTTCACCTCTTAATACTATTGCAATTGGGATTAAGCTTCAACATGAAGGGGCACAAATATTCATAGCAGA
The DNA here is from genome assembly GCF_001604975.1 of Cebus imitator. Classification (NCBI taxonomy): domain Eukaryota; kingdom Metazoa; phylum Chordata; class Mammalia; order Primates; family Cebidae; genus Cebus; species Cebus imitator. The sequence goes on along the minus strand of NW_016107328.1, from coordinate 1,108,660 downwards.
GAGATACCACTTCTTGTGAAGTCTATATAAGAAGTATGTAGATATGGCCACGTGAGAATTTGGCTACCATAAGACTGCCAGGCTGGAGAAGCCACGTATCAATGCTCCAGTTAAGAGGCTATGTGAGCCCAGCTTCCAGCAATCCCACTGGGGCACCAGGTGTGTGAACACCCAGCCATCCGGGACCCTCTAGAACAGCCCACCTACCAACAGAATGGCATCAGGTAGCCCTCCACCAAAGCCACGTGGAAAAGTTACCAGCTGAGTCCTGCTCAAATTCCTGGGCCACAGAATTATAAAATATAATTAAATAATGGTTGTTGTAAGTCATTAGGGTTTTGAATAACCTGTTACACAACAGTAGATAACTGTAGTGCTGGGGGAAATCCGTTATTTGGAGACAAAGAATCGCTGGTGAGAGAGAATCAAGAGTTCATTTGTAAACCTCTTAAGCTTGACGTTAATGATGCTGTCAATGGAGCAGTTGAAGAAGGGAGGCTGGAGCTGCAGGGAGAGGCTGTGGGGGACCCATGGGCTGTGTCAGTGTCAGGTGTGGCTATGATTCGGTGGGTAGCACTGACTTCCACATTCGATAGAAATTCTTGGATCCGGTTCACCCACTCATGCATACATTCATTCACGGTGTAGGCCCAGGTGAGGTATTTCACCTTCCTGAGGGGTGTTACTTTCCTCATTTGGAAAAGGAAGAGTCCTTATGCATATGTGAACCAACACTACCTGTATAAAAGCCCTCAATAGACAGGGTACAGTGGCTTGTGGCTGTAATCCCCACACTTCAGAGACCAAGGAGGAAGGTTGTTTGAGGCCAGGAATTCAAGACCAGCCTTGGCAACATCACAAGACTGCCCCCACCCCAACCGCCTCCATCACCACCACGATGACCCCAACTCTTCAAAAAATTAAAAAATTAATCAGGCATGGTGGTGACATGTGCCTGTAGTCCCAGCTACTGAGGAGGCTGAGGCAGGAGGAACACTTGGGCTCAGGAGATTGAGGCTACAGTGACCTATGATCGCACCACCGCACTCCAGCCTGGATGACAAAGTAAGAGGCCTTGTCTCTAAAACAAACAAAGAAAAAAGCATCCAACAGGGCCTCTTTCCCTATGTCTTCCCTCTAAGATGCAAGAAACCAAGGCCCAAAATGAGGACGGAGACCCTCATATACCCCTGTGGTATTAATGAAGAATATATGGCTATTTATATTATCATTATTCAGGATAATACATTGAAAAGAACAATGTCTTAAAATAAAATGTAATTTCTAAAAAAAAAAAAAATTTAAACATCCAGGTCTCAGGTGACTTTCCCATCTTATGGAAACAAGCAAGAAGCCCACGTTACTATTTTCTTTCTTACTCAAAACATTGAGGAAAAAGAAATCCTTCCCTTTTCAGTCCTGAACCACATTCACATCCCTGCCTCCCATGGAGACTTTTCTTTGACTGCAATTTACAAATGTGAAAAGCTTCCCTACAACCCCCACCGGAGACAGACTTTATTTAGGAGTAAGAAAGAAGGAGGGTCCTGCTGTGTCCCCCTTTTGTCTCCGTCTTCTTTTCTCTAACTCGAGTGACACAGAAAGAGAAGGAAAATTTCACATCGGGAAAGGCCCTGAATGCAAGACAAAACAAACACGCTAAAACCAAAACTAGGGTCAGAGACCTGCTTTCCAAATTAGGTCTTGAGGGTACATGGAAATCAAGGGAGCTGCTTTACTGAAATTTGCTCTGGCTTCTGGGAGCCACATACACTTTTCAACATCCCCCGCCCTCTACGACTCCCCACCACCAGACGAAAGAATTTCTCTCGTAAAAAAACAAGATCATAAGACCATAATTGTTTGTGGTTTTTGTTTTCCCTAAGTAAAACGTGGTAAGTGTATGTTAATGTATTTGGGGAAAGCGAGATTTCGCTGGAGGGCACAGGAGGCTGGAGGTGTATGCTAATTGCAGGTTCTCTATTAAACCCCCCAGGTCTCTAAAGCTCCCTCTGCCCTGGCAGAACATCACAGAGGTCTCACAGGCTGCTTTGAGGCTTTTGCAGAGGCTGGAAGACAACCCTTTGGAGTTCAGGTATGATGATCACTGAGTTTTATTCTGGCCCCACGGTGATAGGCTATGCCGCTGAGCCTGCCTTCTCCTGGAGCGAAAGGTGCTGATAATAGGCGGCAGGGTGGGGACAGGGTGTCAGGGGGGCCAGAAGCTCTGGCCCTAGTTGGATTTGGACCTAGAGGGCAGCTCGCAAATGAGCTCAAGCCTCGCATGCGCCTCTCAGCCAGCAGCATGGACTGTTAGGGGCTTTTTGAAGTAAGACAAATATATCTCCCAGCAGCCTGGGGTGGAGGAGAAAAGGGAACAAAGACTGAAATGGCAAGGCACAAAGAGCTGTTCCTGCTGCTTTGGCAAAAGGAAGGGTGGAGAGGTTTAGGGAAAGACACAACCGTGAGCATTAAAGACGCCTTCTGGGAGCGTGGCCTTCCCACAGCCACTGTTCACCGAGCTATGGTAGCCTAGGGTAGAAGGGACCTTCCAGGCAGCTAGCACAAGCCTCTCCTCCTCCAAGGGTGGAATCTCCCTGTCACCCACACCACCACGTCTCTGCCTGAATCCTTCATGAAGGGCAACAATGCCTCCTGGACACACACCCCGTATTTCCAAGGCTCTGACAGCTTCGTCCTCCTCATGTAGCCTTCAGACGGGCTCCCTGCCCACCTTCCTCCCAGCACTCGTCAGCTCCCGCCCACCACCATCACTCTATACCATGCTAGGTTTTGAGGGGTGAGCTGCTAATGGGAATGAGTGTGGCTTGCATCATGTTTAGGAGGAAAGCATCCCCATCTGGTATCCAGAGGCTGGGGTTTAGCCCAACTCCGCTCTGGCTCTGTAACTATAGGCAAGCTGCTCTTCTACTTTGAGCTTAGTTACTCGTCTGTAAAATGATGGAGTGACCTGGGTGACCTTTGAGTGCCCTTGTCCCTCCAGCCCCAGGGATTCTGTCTCCCTGGTACCACAATCACAAACTGGATATTGGGCTGGTGGGCTTTAACCCAGCATGGCTCCTCTGATGGTGGTAGGCTTGGTGTTTAAGGCAAATGTAAATTATTACTCTAGGTGGGCTCAGCACACATCAAAACACATCATAGAGAAAATAGGAAGTAATCCCTTAGAAAACAAAACTGTGAGCGCTGGAGTCAGAGACCCAGGGCTGTGTTAGCTTCCTCTTGCTGCTGTGACAACCACAAGCTTATGGCCTAAAACAACACGCATTTACTCTCTTACAATTCTGGAGGTCAGAAGTCCAGAACAGGTCTCACTGGACTGAAGTCAAGCTGTTGGCAGGACTGTGTTCCTTCTGAGGGTTCTGGGATGGCGACCATCTCCTCATCCTTACAGCTCCTCAAGAGGCCTCCTGCACACCTTGGCTCACAGCAGCTTCCCTCATCTTCAAACCAGCAGTGTAGCACCTCTCACTCGCTCTCTGACTCAGTCACTCTCAGACCTCCCTCCTCTACATTTAAAGGATGCTTGCAGTTATGTTGAGCCCTCCCAGATAATCCAGGATAACTTATTTACTTTAAGGTTAGCTGATTAGCAATCATGACTCACCAAGCCCCCACAATTGCGTGAGTCAATTCCTTAAAATAAATCTCTAGATGGACAGATAAACAGATATGTAGATAGATAGACAGACAGATACACACACACACACATACACACACAGACACACACAGTGACACATACACACAACCTAGTTCTTGCCTCTCTGGAGAACACTGACTAGTAGAAAGTCCCCAAATGTATTATAATTCGTTGTCTAATATCTATATTCCTCATTCAATTGTAACTTCCATGTGGGAGAAAACAGGGTCTGTTTTGCTCAGTCAGAAGCACACAGGGTACCAGTCAGCATCTGCCGTGACTCACAGCTCAGTGAGTTATGGTCCTTTCTTCAATGCTGCAGATTGGATGCAGGTTCACTCTTATATGTGTTTTCACATTTAAAGATCCAGACAATGGCAGAAATGTATATCCCCTTACTGAGGAAAAAGCAAGTGATGGAGAAAAATACAATCTATACTACCTAGGATAGTGCCTGACATAAATATTATTTCTTGAATAGATGTGTAGATGAGCTGCCTCTGTAGAAGAGGGAAGAGTTGGGAAGGATTGGGTAGGCCTGGTACATTACCATCTCTTTTAATCTTCATAATAAGTTTGCCAGGAAGGACTTGTAATTTCTATTTTGCAAACAAAGCAACTGTGGGCTAGAGTGAAAATTAAATCCAGTTCTCTCTGGCCCTAGTGTCCAGACTCTTCATCTGGTCTTTTTACCCTGAAGAATTATTGGAGGAGATAAAGCATGCCAAAATGTTGTCTTAAAGGATTGACATTTGCTATATAAGCACAAATTTTTATTAGCAGCGGGAAGTTTGATTGATATGAATATGTACTACAAAAGCAATAAAAAGGTGATTGATGAAAACTCTCAGGTCCTTTCTATCTTATGAATGTAAAGAAATGTTTGAAGTGAGAGCTACAATCCAGGTTTCTCCTCCATCCAGATCCTTTCCTACGCATCTCTCTAGGCCAAAGCTTCTTTTTCCTATGGCAACATGCAGTAGTTGACATGTAGCCGGTGAAAATTGCATTTGCTTTTCACCATCTACTAGGATAAGAGAGGCAATGATCCAGTAATCCAATTGCCAAGTGCCAATTTCATTTGAGATAATTGCTGATGAAATCAGAAAGAAAACTTCAGCAAATCTGAAAACAGATTATGGCAGAATTCAGTGGCACAATGGGCTGATATTAAATATTGTTTCAGTGTTAGGATCAGACTTCTTATTGAATCTAGATGAACACTGGGCCACTGGATTTGGATTAAAGCCAGGCAAAGCCAGGTCTCCTATCATTTATGGTACTTGGATTCTGAGTTGGAAGCAGATTCCTGAAGCAGTCTTACCTGTTTCTACCTCAAGTTCACAGCCATTACAGATTTGGATTCAAGAACAGCTTGGCCTGAAATTGCAGTGATCTCTGTGCCATTTATCTACTCCTGCTATCACTCCTAGCCTCACCTAGGAGGTGGATATTACTTTCTTCATGTAACCGGTGAGAATTTGATTCTTACTCAAGTTCACGTTGATAGCAAGGGACAGAGCTAGGATTCAAACCTACGTGGTTTGTTTTAAGGGACTTGATCACCCCATTGGACCACACTGCCTCTTAATATGTTCTGAATGATGGTAGCCATATCACATAATTGAGGGCCAAAAATCTACCTTGGATAATCCTATTTAGCTTTCTATTATGATTAGTTTAATTTTATTACTTCCACAGTCCGCTTCATAAATGCAGCACAGAAAAGGCCGAAAGTAATTAAAATAACTAACTATTGAAACAGATGTGCATCTGCAAAGCTGAGCGCAAATTGAATTTTTAAGCAACATATCGTATTTTATATGCAAAAACATCTCCATTAATTTGTTCATTCAACAAACATTTATTAGTGCCTTGATGCCAGCAGTCACTTTAATAGACCCTGAGAACACAGAGATGAATGTGACTCTGTATCTGTTGAGAAGCAGAGACTTTAGTGAACGGTGATGACTAAGGAAATCATGTGATGACACGCCTCCTCCTTAGTTAACCCTCCTCTCCTTTCCACCCTAGACCACCCCTCTCACAAGGATTCTATCCTAGGGCCCTCTGCAGTTCTTTCCTACTCTCTGGGTGACCCCATCCACGCTGTCCTGAGACTGTGGCTCTGTGAGTTCATTCTCGTTCCCTCTGGAAGGGTCCAGATTAACTCTGAGCATCAGTACTGGCTTCTCTACTCACATGACCCAAAGAGACCCGGATGCAATAGCATCAGACATATTTCTGCTATTTCCCTTGCCTCATGGAAATCCAGCACTTGCCTATGCAATTTCTGCTAAGTCTAGGAGGCTCTCTTTCTCAGAGCTTCTTCAGGCTCTTAGGTTCTTATGTTGTGTGCCATTTCTGTCCTACATCATGCTGACCTCAACATGAAAGCAAGCTCATTCCTAATTTCTACATGCATGCTCAAACACACATGCACACATGTATGCCCACACATGCACACATGTGTACACACATGCACACAGCACACATATGCTTGTGTATGCACAAATACATGTACACACAAGCAAACACAGTGTAGTGGATACTTTTATGCATCGACTTGACTGGGCTAAAGGGTGCCCAGATAGCTGATAAAACATTATTTCTGGGTATGTCTGTGGGAGTGTTTCTGGAAAAGATTAGCATTTGAATCAGAAGACTGAGTAAAGAAGGTCTGCCCTCAATAATGTGGGTGGGCAATATGTAATCCCTGGAGGCCACAGGTAGAACAAAAGGCAGAAAAATGACAAATTACTTTCCTCTCTGCTTGTGCCAGGACAACCATCTTACCATTGGACATTGGAGCTCTTCAGGACTTCGGACTCTGAGACATCCACCAGTGGCCACCAGGTTCTCAGGCCTTTGACTTTAGACTGAGTTACACCATCAGCTTTCCTGAGTTTTCAGCTTACAAATGGCATACCTGGGACTTGTTGACCTCCATAATGGTATAAGCCAATTTCCATAATATAGCTCCCCTTCTATATCTCTCTGATATATTCTTTTGGTTCTGTTTCTCTGGAGAACCCTCACTAATAAACACACACACACACACACACACACACACACACTCACTCACTCACAAACACACCACTTACTATAAGCATTCATGAGTTTGTTAAACTTTATCGAATATTTGGTGCTGCCTGTGGGAGGGATAGCATCACATACCATACAGCTCCCAGCTGTCTTCTTTTCCCACCTGTCCTCCTTCCTGCCATCCCTGCTCCTTACTATCCCCTCCAGGATGGTCCTGGGGTACTCCAGATTCTTCTTTTCTTTACAGAGAATAATTCAGCTCCGCCCCCCCCCCCGCATGTCCTCACATACCTGTTCCACCCAACCCACCAAGCAGAGCACGAAGTCCTTCCATGTAACAGCCCTTGTATTTTCCATACACAGTCGCTGTATTTTCAGCTTGAAAAACTTGTTTTTCCACATGCTGCACTTGTGGATTCATTCACTTAGCAAATTCACTGAGCACTTACTCTGTGCTAACACTGCAGGGACAGTGAGGTGCAGCAGTCAGTGGGGCACTTAGCCCCTGCTGCTCTCAAGGAGCCCATCACCCAGCAATGACAGCACTCAGCTCCCTTGGTTAGTACATCACAGCAAGGGACATTAGGTGTCCCAGAACTTTCCACAATCAAGTTGCTGCCCTCATCACAGCCTGCCTTCCGCACAGCTTTCCCTCTACTCTGCCTCTTTCTCCTTCAGACGAAGGAGTCCTTGGGGTCCTCAGAGTGGCTGGCAGGTGCTCCAGATGTCCACTGAGCAGGCCAAAGTGGGGGCTCGAGGAAAAAAGAAGCAGACAAGTGCTGGTGTCTGGAGGTTCTTGCATAGATAATGAGACAGATTGGTGGAGAGAGTAACAGGGTATCCTGGAGGAGGCAGGGAGGCAGGCAGCCTCGGGTAACCTGTTACCAAGTAGCAGCAAAAGGCCACAGTGGAAGCACCAGGCAGCCCAGCCCAGGGAGAGCAAGGGAGGCAGAGGAGCAGGGACTGCTGGCTGGGTCGGGTCGAACCACAAAGTCTGTGCATCTTCCCTGTGCGCAGCACACAGGGCCTCTCCCGGTATTCATGCTCATTCTTGGAACAGAGGAGGACTGCAGAGGGCACTTTGTGGTTTTAAGGATACTGTGGGGAACCATTTGCAAAATAAACTCAGCATTGGCAATGGGAAAAATCACTCCAAAAGCGATTCGGATTTGGACCTTCCTGGAATGGGATTCTGAAAGCAGGGCCGAAAGATTCTTTCTAAGAGGACAAAGCTGCTTCTTGTGAAAACAGAAAACTTTAGGAAACTTCCAGGGGAGCCAGGTAGGAAGCAAGTGATGATTTTTGGGCCTGGGGAGGAGAAAGCAGACTGAGCATCCTCCAGGAAGATGTAAAAATGCACATGTTGACCCTGCATAAAGGGAGGGAGAGCAATGTTAAGGGCTAACTTAAGGACTGCTGACACACCTCCTGTGAATTAACCCATTTAATATTCACTGCAACCTATGAAACAGGCCTGGGGTCATGGTACAAAGGGAGACCTTTATCCCTTCTTTATCTTTAGTCTGTCTCTCATCATGACAGGGCGCACTCAACGTATGGACTGTCCAGTCACAAGTTTAAGCTCAGTCCAGAAACCTGTCCCAATCAGCAGCCCCTTGGACACACTGCAGGCCTAGGAGTGTCATGGCAAGGTCTGCCCTCAGGCCAGGCCAGGGAAGAAGCCCTGTGTTAGAGGGCTTGGTGAGAGGCTACTTAGGCCAGGAATTCCCAAGCTCTTCACACCTAGAACGTGGTGTGGCAGGAGGTATAGAGGATCCCGGTGAAATGTTCCCCTGGCCCCCAGGAAAAGGTGTGGCTGGAGGACGCCAGAACAAAGGTTTCCAGAACACACATTGGCTCCATTCTCACAGATGAGGAAACCCAGGCTCCAGAAGATCAAGTAACTTGTCCAAGGTGAGGGAGTTAAGAGGAGGCAGAGGTAGGATTTGAATGCAGGCGGCCTAACTGACTCTTACAGGTGGCTCCCCTGCCTCTCAAAACCTCAAGGCTCAGGATAAGTGTGTGTATGTGTGTGTGTGTGTGTGTGTGTGTGTGTGTGTGTGTGTGTTGGGGGGAGGGGGTTCAGCAACTACTGAAAAAATTCTGTTTATTAATTTTAGGGTACATAGTAGGTGTATAGATTTATGGGCTACATGAGATATTTTGATACAGGCTTTCAATGTGTAATAATCACATCAGGATAAATGGAATATCTATCACCTCAAGCGTTTATCCTTTATTTGTGTTAAAAATAATGCAATTAGACTCTTTTAGTTATTTTTGAAGGTAAAATAAATTATTATTGACTATAGCCACCCCCTTGTGCTGTCAAACAGATCTTATTCATTCTTTCTAACTGTATTTTTGTACCTATTAACCATCCCTCCTTCTCCCCACCCCACTATCGTTCCCAGCCTGATGTACAATAGATTTCAAAAAATACTTCTCCTGTTTTAACTCAATCTTTGCACCTGTGGACAACTTCCCATTTTCTCCCGGGCAACGCAACCTCTGGTAATCATCTTTCTACTCTCTATCTCCATGAGTTCAATTGCTTTAATTTTTACCTCCCACAAATAAGTGAGAACACGTGAAGTTTGTCTTTCTGTGCCTGGCTTATGTCACTTAACATAGTGATCTCCAGTTTTATCCATGTTGTTGCAAATGACAGAATCTCATTATATTTTATGGCTGAATAGCTCTCCACTGTCTATCTATACCACACTTTCTTTATCTGTTCACCTGTTGATAGACACTTAGGTGACTTCCAAATCTTGGATATTGTATATAGTGCTGCAATAAACATGGGAGTGCAGATATCTTTTTAATATCCTGATCTTGCTTCTTTGGGGTATATACTCAGCAATGGGATTGCTGAATCTTATGGTAGCTCTATTTTTAGTTTTTTGAGGAACCTCCAAACTGTTCTCCATAGGGGTTGTACTCACTCGCATTCCCACCAACAGTGTATGAGGGTTCCCTTTCCTCCACATTCTGGCCAGCATTTGTTATTGCCTGACTTTTGGATGAAAGCCACTTTCACTGGGGTGAGATGATATGGCATTGCAGCTTCCATTTGCATTTCTCTGATGATCAGTGATGTTAAGCACCTTTTTCATATACCTGTTTGCCATTTGTATGTCTTCTGTTGAGAAATGTCTTAACCAAAACAACCCACCAAAGTGAAAAAATGTCTTTGAAATGTCAAGCTTTATTTTAAAAATGTAAAGTTTGCACACTAGACCAAAATATCCCAGGGTTTGCTTTAACTTAACAAGTATGTTAAATTCATTAATATTGAACACAACCCATACTCCAGGAGGACTTTCTGTGTTGTGCTGTGTCCTGCCCAGCATGCTGCTAAGCTCTCCAAATTAGAGCATCACAGTGAATGATGGAGGTCCCCTGAGGGTGTGGGGCAACTGGATTACATGTCCCTTTCGAATTAATATTTTTTTCTCTTGGATTATCTACACTGATAAAATTAGCCATCAACTTCCTCTGTTTTGAGGAGCATACACGAAGTGGCTTCTGCCCACACATTTTTATTCTTCTGCCCTATATGAGGCCACCTCAATGAGCTAGGGCATGAAACATTTGAGCATCAAGCTTTCCTGGGAGATTACTGCATTTGTATGACTCTATCCCTTATCATTTTACCAACCAATGGGAGTAAAGCCTAAGGCAACTGGCCTGGAGGCCTAGGAACCCAGTCCCCTCCTGTTTCCAATGTTGACCTCAATCCCAGTCCATTTCCTCTCGTGCCCTTCCTTGACCCACTTCCTTAACATAGAGCTGAGATATATTTCCATCTAGAATCCTGAATCTCCAGTGTTACCCTTCTTCCTGAGTTTTAGGGCCTACTCAGTGCCAGGACAGCTTTTCTGATTTCTTTGTCAATCCAGGAACAGCTTCTGTGGTGGATGGTCTTCAGGACGGTCTCCATCAGTGTCCTTCCCCCACATGTGCGTGCAGCTTCTTATATCAAGAGACGCTGTTTCATACCTGTCTTGAATGTAACCTGGCCTTAGAGACTTATTTGGATAATAGAATGTAGGGGAAGTGATATTCTGGGACTTCTGTGGTGGGATCAGAAGCAGCCTTTCAGCTTCTGCCCAGACCTCTTGGGGTGTTCATTTTTGGAACCAAGTTATCCTGCTGGAGAACCAAAAGCCAAATGGCAAAGCCATGCGTAGGTTCCTCATTTGACAACCCCAGATGAGATCCCAGCCAACAGCCACCATCATCTGACAGCCATGTGAGTGAGCTGGCCTGGACGCCTGGCCTTGGTGAGCCCTCAGGTGACTGCAGCCCCAGCTAACATCTGACTGTGCCCGCATTATGAACCCCAAGAAAGAACTCAGCAGAGCCCAGTCAATCTGCAGAAGCAAGAAGGAAAATGATAAGTTCTGGAGTAGTATGCTAGATATCGGTAGCTCCTTGAACGTGATTTTAGCCAGTAACTGTGCTCAAGGCAGTTTGAATTAAGTTCATGTGTGATCTAAAGTTACTCATGCAAACTAAAGCAAAGGGGCTAGAAGAGAACTACATCTTGCATTAATACAATCATTCTGAATTCAGTTCTTCCACAGGTATGTAGGGGACTTGGGGACCCTGGATAGCCAGGGACTGTGTGAAAGTGCCAACGAATGGGTAGTTTGTGTAGTTTTCTTCAATGGCGGTAAATATACTTAAAACTTACCATTTTAATGTATATCGTGTAGTGTCACAGCGTTGTGCAACCATCACCAAGATCCAGAACTTTGTCATCTTGTCCAACTGAAAGTCCATTCCCATTACAGACTAACTCCCTGTCCTCCTGAGAGAATGTATTAACTTCTCTTCCCGAGTCCACAAGGGGCGTGGTTTCAAAGCCAAGAAATTCTCAGCTACATGCCCCACCTGCCTTCTTTCATGTCTCCAACCCGGAGCTTAGAGGTCTTTGTCTTACTTTCCCGCGCGGGAAAGGTAAAGAGCCCAGGTGTGCTCTTTTGTTTAGAAAGCACGCGAAAAGCTATGGTGGAGGGGCTTTTGATTGTGAGCCTAGCAGCCAATCCAATGTAGAAGTCAGAAAATCAATCACTCCCGAGGAAGTTTGGAAGAACTCCTCTCACTGGACGAGAACTTGAATGGGGCGGGAGAAAGTCCCAGACTAAAAGACCCCCTGACCCTTACCTGTGCGGATTTTCCCTCCTGGGAATCCCCTCCCACGACAGCATGGGCGCTTGCTCGCTCTATTTATTTTTCTCTCTCTCTGCCTAAATAAATCGGTTTTTTGCAAAATTCTTTGGGCCCGATATTTACTTGAACGAACTCACCGCGACGCCGGGATCCCCTCCCCATTCTTGGGTGAGTGGGAGATCAAGGGCCTGAAAAGAAAACACCTGACCAGGGAGGGAGCAGAGCCGCCGTTCCTCCCCCTCCCCCCTCACCCCTCCGCGTCCTGCAGCCTGGTCTCACTCCGACTTCCAGCCCCTGGCAGCCATCATCTACCTTCTCTCTCTATGAATGAGGCTGCTCTAGAACCTCAAGTAAGTGAAATCAAACAGTGATTGTCTTTTGGTGTGGGGCCTATTTCACTTAGCATAGTGTCTTCAAGCCTCAGTCACAGTGCAGTAGATGTCAGAATTTCCTTCTTTTTTATTTAAGGCTGAGTTATATTCCACTGGATGTACTACATTTTGTTTATCCATTCATCCACTGGTGGACATTTGGGTTTTTTTTTTTTTTTTTTTATTTTTCATGAATAATGCTGCTGTAAACATTTGTGTACAGATTTTTGTATAGACATATTTTTTGATTTCTTGTGTGTATACCTTGGCTATTTTGAATGGCACTGCCATGGAAATGGGTGCATACCTGTTAGAGTCCCTGCTTTCAATTCTTTAATTACATACCCGAAGGTGGAATTGCTGGATCCTATGTTACTGACATGCTGTTTCTATACCAAATTAAAAAGATTAATAATGTAGTCAATCATTTTGAATATAGTCCTTCCACAGGACTGAGAGTCTGAAGCAGGAGCTTGACTATCGTCAGCCAGTGAGGGTCCCTCCCTGTCCAAGGAAATCCCTAATCCCTTAGGATGGAATATGAGGCAGCTATTATGTACAATGTTTACATAGTGATACATGAAAATGCTCATTTTCCATAAAGTATAAAATACAATAAAAACTGTGTGCATTTGGCCTGAGTGCAACAGGAATCTCTCTTACGCCCACCTGTCTTTCAGGGAGGGGTCCCAACAATTAAATTGGTCAGATTCCAGGCAGTTGATTCACCGCACCCTGGAGGTCAGGACATGAGTGTGACCCTCTTTCTTCTCTCTGTCTCTCTTTCTAAATGGGTTCTCACTCCGTCTCCTCTTTTACAGCCACAGCAGAAGTAGTAAGAGGTGCTCTTTCCTGGACTTCCAGGTGATGGTCAATATGATTGGCAGTCTGGTTTGGGGGAGGGGCGGTAGAAAGCCCTTAGACTCCTGCTTGAGATCACCTGGCTTAGCCCATTTTATCAGAGTGCTCTGCTTTGGGGGCTGGAGCCCAGATCACTGGGCAATGCAACCTCACACTTAGTTTTGCCTCACACTGTTTCTTGTATGTACGTCTCCCTATGGATCTTGTGTGTACGTCTCCCTGTGGATCTTGTGTGCACATCTCCCTGTGGATCTTGTGTGTACGTCTCCCTATGGATCTTGTGTGTATGCCTTGTGTTTCTTGCCTGTATGTCTCCCTGTGGATCTCGCTGGAAGGATGTCTCTGGCCTGGACTAAGATTCCTATGTGCCTGTTACTCCTCAGCCATAACATCATCTTGGTGCCTTGGAAAAGCACCCCGAGCCCAGCCTTATTCCTTTATTCAAAACATGTGTATCGTGCACTTGCCATGTGGCAGGCGCTGGGAATACATCAGAGAACAAAGGTGAAAACTGCTAGTCTCATGTTAGGGGAGAGGGAAGACACTTGATGGCAAGATGGAAAGGTAAATTTTATATTATAAGGTGAAAGTTGCTAGAAGGTGTGAATGCAAATAAAGCAGGGCAGGGAGACAGGGTCCATTTTTAACTGGAGCACTCAGGAATGGCATGGCCTGGAAGATGACATTTAAGCAAAGATTCAAAAGAGGTGAGCCCAGGCCAAATGAGCTGTGGCTAAGAATTCTTGAGGACAGAAAGAAGGTTCTGTGCAAATGCTGGGGGCAGGACAGTGTCGCATGTCTGGGTCAGAAAGAGAACAGAGGGCCAGGCCAGGGAGGGCCTGCAGGTTTTTTCAGGACCCTGGCCTTGACTCCTGGTGAGGTGGGAGCCATTGGAGGTAACACACTCTGAGGTCTGTTTGCAAAGTTGCCTCTGGCTTGCAGCATTGAGGAAACAATCTGGGGAGCAAGATGAAAAGCAGAAGAGTTCAGAGACCAGCAGTTCCTGAGATTCTACAGTGAGGTCATGAGGCATGGGTGATTCTAGATTAATTTTGAAGGTAAAGGCAACACAGTTTTTTGATGCGTTGGTTGTGGAGTATGAGAGAAGAAGAGTTCTCAGCCTATGCAATGGAAAAAAAGGACGCATCCTTGAACTTAAATGAAAAAAGTGTGAAAGTGCAGGTTTGGAGAGCAATTCCCTTATACTTCATCTTAAATAACGTAATTGTTATTTGCAGAGGTACTGTTTTGGAATTGGAATTGGGCTCTGCCTGTTAGCAATGGTATAAACGTGGTCAAATTATTGAACCGCTTGAGGCTCCATGTCCTCCCCTCTCACTGGTACAATGAGAATAATAGTAACTACCTTACAGGCTTGTTATGTAGATTGGCCACAACCTGATGAAGTGCCTTGCATGGTGCCTAACACAGAGGGGATGTTTGATTAATGTTAGCTGAATGAATGTTTGAATGAAAGAATGAGTGAATGAGTGAAATGCCTGTGGACATGATAATTAAGCAGGAAGGACCAGAATGTGAAAATTAAGCAGGAGAGGCCAGAATTATGTATACTGTGTGTTCATTCATTTCTTTTTCTACTACGAATTAAAAATTACAGGAAATTTATAGACAGCTGTGATTCCTAGTTTAGCCAGCATTCTGCAAAAAGGTGCACTGCTTTGATGGTAGATTTTAAACCTGTAAGAAAATGGGAAAGCAGTTGGTGACTTTCTTGTCCTACCTTGCTTGACAATGACCCATAAAGACAAGACAGCAATTTTTGTTTTTTTTATTTCTTAACCAATGTTCCAGACAGAGAAAGCAGGTTGTTGGATTAAAGTGTTTTACTCTTCTTTTCATTGGCATCCTGGGCACTTTGAAGCTGGTCCAGTTTGTTACCAACTAATGAGATGGATTAAATGATCTACTGGAATATAACAGGTCACTTGCTTAAGGGATGGAGTCCTGTCTTAGCTTTTTCTTCTATCCCACATAGTGGCATACAACTAGAGTACTACTTACAACTACTAGAGTAGGTGCTTAACAAACAAATGCATGGAATTTGGTTCATTTAGCAACCACGTGTCCGGGAACAATGCTAAGCCTTGGAGTTACAACTCAGAATGTCACTCTCCAGGTGGTGCAGGTGCTAATGTTTTTACTGATTGGAAACAGGTAATGGGCACCTGTTTTGTGTCAGACCCTATAGGAGACCTGATTATTACGTGATCTGAAACCTTCACAGCAATGCCATGAAGTATTATTATCCCAATTTTTAGGATGAAGACACAGAGGCTATGAGAATTAGATGATTTGCCTATAGTCCCATGATTGCTATGAATCAAAGTCAGTATGTGAACTTACGTCAGCTCAACAATTTTCATTATATCATGAAAAGAAAAGCCTCATTCACACTTGAATAATTATTTCCTTACCAGTCAGATAAGTACAATGGGACCAGACTCAAATTCTGTAGTTCTCATCTAGCAAGTCTGGGTTTAATCCAGTTCAATTGGCTTTCTTGTTTAAGTAACTAGAGGGCATCAGGAGCTGTTTCATGCACTGTGCAGAGACGAGGAAGAGGCTAAGCCCTGTCTGTGGCTGACCTCGTGTCTGGGTGAGTGGGAACCACAGTGTCATCCTGAGTCCTGCAGGGGCTCTGCCAGCTCAGAGTGGATGTGGGACAGACAAAGGTGGCGATGGTTTATCAGGCCACTTTTTCCCATTTCCACTAAAAATGTTGAGATGTTTTTATATTTTAGGAAGGGAGGGAAAAAAGGAAGGAAGTTAGGAAGGAAGGAAGGGAGAGAGGGAAGAAGGAAGGGAGTTACTTCTATCGAGAATTTCTGTTCAAATTCTGTTCAAATTAGAAGGTTTCATCTAAAATGAAGCCTTCAGTACAAAGAACAAGACCACCATGGTGAAAACTCAGAGAACAGTTATTGGAAGAAGACCATATCCAGTGATTTGAGACACGTTACAAAGATAACTAAAATTGTATTATAAGAACTCTGCCTATTTTAAGAATTTCTTCACAGGCACGTACCACAGAGAGAGAAAAAAAAAATTAGAGGGATCAGATGCAGGATGGGAAAGCACTTTATATTAGAAAAATAATGGTGTTGATATCCTTCGACAGATCTTTAAGCAGTTTGTCCCTTTGCTTAATTAATTGTAGACTGCAAAGAACTCATTCCGTGACAAGACTTTGTTCAACTGACATGACTATCTAATGAAATATAGATTATTTTATACTATTTCAGAAATGTCATCTGCCAGATGTTGATTATGTAGATATTAAAACGGGCACGGATTATCTGGCCACATTTTTCTTTCCTCGAAATGTTGTCCTCATAGGTCTTCAATCATTTGTTTTGCACCGTGTCTCTAACTGTGAACACTAAACTCCATTTCAGGGTTAAGTTATGCTGTGAAAGAAGAATGCAGTTTTCAAATATTATAACAAAACATATGAGATAAATGTATATATATATATATATATATATATATATATATATTTAGGATAAACATAATTCCCCCAATGAAATCACCATGATTGTTTTTTGTCAATGATTCATAATGGGATCAGAATAAAGGAAAATATACAGAGGGTGTCTATTTGAATAGGTTTAATAAAATAAGTTCATAGACTGTTGGAGGCAGGAAGGCCTTATTCTATTGATTTGAAGATGAAGCAATTAAGCAAGAGAGGACTGTGACAATGAGTCACAAGCCCTTAGCCCTCCACCTACCAACGAGGTAGATGGAGGACCCATGACAAAGGGTTCTTCTTCCTCTAGGCTATCGCTTTGCTGAGCCTCTGATTTAAATGTGCCACCCACTGTTCTTCATTCATAGCATTTATCACCTCTTCCCATTTCCATATTGATGTGCCAGCTTATTTGTTTCATCTATATCTTCCCCAGGGAGAAGCACCAGGATTCCATGAAGCCACAACCATTTTCCTGTTGCTCCTCAGGCCAGCCACATGGTGCTCAACCATTGCTGAATAGTTAAATGAATGAATGACTGAGACACATTCTGATAATACTAGAGGTAGAGAAGAAAACCTGAACTTTCTGAATACCGGATATGGGAGGAAGAAAAATAACACATTTTTTGGCTCACATAGATTTCAATTTTATTCAAATGGATGTGATTTTTTTTTACATAATTGGCTTTCTAGATCTGATATGTAACAAACTATTAAGTAATTTCACATTCTATTTCACACTTGGAGCTGCAAAGTCCCTGAAACTTGATGCTTCTCATGAGTCCAGGAAAGTATGCCATGTATTTAAAGCCCTCCCTGCCTTCACCACCTTAAAAATTCTCCAGATAACAGCTATAGGCATTTTTTTCTAAATGCTGAAACTGATTATTCATAACTAGTTTTCCTTTTCTTTTGCATTACAAACTACCACAGCTCAGAGCAAATCAGCCCAGTATGAATTTGTTGGATATGAAATGTATGCAGATAGTTTAAGTCACTTATATTACAATGTAATATTAATATTACATTTGAACCTGTTAATGGAAATACTTGTCACAAATTCGGGGCTACAACAGTGATGAGTCATTTGTTCATCTGCTCAGCTAACATGTACTGAGAACCTCTGGCCTCCAGCCTCCAGGAAAGCGCAGCTCTGTGAAGGCGATGCATGAGTGAGAAGCAGGCGGCCATGCCATGAAGAAGCCCAAAGCTCTGGCAGCCCAGTGGAGAGGCACTGCCTCCAGGAAGGGCATGGCAGCAAGATGACTTGTGAGCGAACAAGTGCAAGTGTGAGGGAGCCACAGGAGGAAGGAGGGGAGTGTGGTGTCAGCAGGGGAATAGGAAAAATGATTCTTTAGAAGGGAAACAAGGGTAGAAAAATGTGGCTATCCCAGACCGTAGAGTACAAGCCTGAAGCACACAAGCTATAAATGAGGCTGTATTAGCCTGTTTTCATGCTGCTGATAAATACATAGCCAAGACTGTGTAATTTGTAAAGAAAAAGAGGTTTAATGGACTCACAATTCCACGTGGCTGGGGAGGCCTCACAATCATGGTGGAAGGCGAAGGAAGAACAAAGGCACATCTTACATGGTGACAGGCAAAGAGAGAATGAAAGCCAAGAGAAACCCTTTATAAAGTCATCAGATCTCCTGAGACTTATTCACTACCATGATAATAGTATGGGGGAAACTTCCCCCGTGATTCAATTATCTCCCACCGGGTCCCTCCCACAGCAAGTGGGAAATATGGGCACTGCAATTCAAGATGAGATTTGGGTGGGGACACAGCCAAACTGTATCACTGGCTTACAGTCCAGGGGGTAAGAAACAAGTCAACAATTACATTATAATAAGATGAATGCTTTGTCTGGGAAACTTCAGGGAATTAGCCCATACCTAGTAGGGGCTCCATGGAGTGATGAGGGGAGGTCATGGTCATATATAGACCCTGCTCAAATGAGCAGTTACTTGAATTCAGGTAGTCTTACGATGGGCCTGGGAAGACTGGCTATGAATACATATAGGGGTAATTCTCCAGAGGAAAAGTTTCACCATTTAGTGCACTACCTCATCGACTTAGAAGCTGAATAATCTTTGGCCTCAATTTCTTTATCTGTGAACAGGAATGGTAATATCCTTTGATAGACACTGCACAAAAATCTAATTTCAACTACTGCCCCAGCCCCCAACCCAACATTCCCAGTGTTTCGGCCTCTTGACCTCTCCCCGGCTTCCTTATCAGAAATGTATCTTAACTCTTCTTTCAGAAAAGGTGACTTCTTCAGAAAAAGTACTGTTTTAGTTCAGAGACTAGACATTACTTCCAGCTGTGAGGAATTGGTGCAATGCACTCGTGCTGGAATCACTGGAATAGTCTCTCTTCCTCTCCCTTGCCTCTCATGCAATGTCCTCAGGACTTGACAATTTACCAAGTCCCCAGACCTGTACAATGCACAAAGGGAGATAAAGGAAAAAAGAATAAAAGAGGAGGGAAAAAGGAAAAGGACAGCAGGGAAGGAAGGGAGGGAGGCAGGTGCAATTTCAGCACCTTGAAAAGGTAAATCTTTTGTAAGTTAACAAAAAGAGATCTAAGACTAGGTATAGCTAAGGTCCTGACTTTTTCAGATCAGCTCAGATCTCTGTGGCCTGGAGCAATCCAGTACTTTCCTGAAAGAAGTGAACACTAATCAAGAATATGATTGAGCCCAGTAGGTGTAGGAGACTGAGCACACAGGAGAATGCCCTCTCTGGAAAGAAGCCCATGTATGGACTGGGGACACAGGAAACAGGCTGGACACCCTGGAAAACAAATCCTCAGGGAAGCCCCATCACTGAACAAGTTAGCACAGGCTCCGGTCTCAGACAAGAACAGAATGGGGAAAAACAGAATTATCTTTACTGAGCAGGAAAGAATAGAATCCTCTTTACTGAGATACTGTGAGGAGTAGAGAGAACATGCATGGAAAAGGCCTGGGTTAGAAGAAGTGCGCCACCCACTGGTTAGCTACTGTGATGATTGTGGATTTGACTGGTGAAGTGGGCAGGACCCAGAGTTTGGAGTTAGATCTGCATGGCTTTGAAGCCTCCTGACTTACTGGTTATACGTGTGGTCTCAGGAGGCAATTGTGAATTTTGGAAGATACTTAGCATAGAAGAGCAGATGGAGTGAGAGAGAGCACTCTGTGATTGGTTAAATGCCTACTGTGTGAGAGACTGTGCTTGGTGACTTATGTGAGTCATTTTATTTAAAATCTTCTACATTGACAATTTTCTCTCCATTATTGCTATGCTCATTTTTATATAATGAAACATTCTAGTTTTTATTTTGTAAATAAGGAAACTGAGCCTCAGAGAGTGACATGACTGGCTGGAGGACACACAGTGGAGAGCTGCAGAGAAGGCACTGGAACCAGTGCTGTCTGTCCTGGAGACCCAAGCTTGCTCTGTTGCATCTCAGACCTGACCCTTAACCTCTGCTGGCTGTCATGGTTGATTCCTTCACATCTTAATGGGTCCCTCTTCAGAGGGCCTTTCCCTCCATCGAATTTTGAGATGTTCCCTGAATCATCTTTATCACTGCATTGGTCTTCCTTCTTCAGAGAACTTATTACAATCTGCAACTCTACATTCCTTTGTTATCATAATAAAAATATGAAACTAGTATTTGTTACAGATGGATGTCATCCTATTATTCTAAGCACTTTCCTTGTATTGTCTCCTTATATTTCACATCAGTCTTATGAGGCCAGCTCTTAGCAACTGACATGTTAGTTTAATTCATTCCATAACAATGCTGTGAAGATAACACTGATATTTTCATTTTTTAGATAATGGACCTGGGACACGAGAGGCTAAGTAACTTCCTCAAGGCCATGAAGCTAGTAAGTAGTATGTATACCCCTCCACTAGACTCCGTGCTTTTTGAGGGCAGGGAACCTGTTCCAAAGCCTGAAATAGTAGCAGGCACATCATATGCAATCAGTAAACACTGAAGTCAATCCAGAGATGAGTACCAAGGGGAAAGAATACGAAGGAATTATGATGCTAAGGATGAGATTTTTTTCTGTGCTCAGGAACAGTAGCTGTATCTCTGACTCCACTGATTTACTACACTGGTTTACTGAGCTTTTTAAGTTCCCAGGTGCTGGCTTAGGTGCTGCAATCTGGGGAGCAGTGTGTGTGTGTGTGTGTGTGTGTGTATGTGTACTTGTATGCATGTGCACATGTGCTCAGGTATATGTAGCTATGTGTAAATGCATGTGTGCAAGCATGTGCATGTGTGATGGGCTGATAGGTTAAGGTTGTGGAATATCTGTTGACTCTATCTTAATTCACCATTATGACATTCTGGCAGAGGGATCAGAGCTTGAGGTATATAAGCCTATGACACCCCCAGGGAGAGACACCAGCCACGGAAGAAACTGTTCTCTTGGTACGAAGAAGAGTAGTACACGATAGAAGGAAATGATGGAAATGGGTTAATAGCCAGAGTCAGAAGAATATTAAGCTTTAATCCTACGAGCAAAAGGATCCATTGAAGGTTATGGAGCATCCATTCAATTCATTTATGATACATTCCCCAAACCTCAAATATCTATGTGGCTGAAGTAATATTAGAAGAAATTGGCAAAGTAGTCAGGACCAAATTGCACAGGGCCTTCCTGGCTCAATAGTTTGGTCTTCATCTAAACCAATAGCACTGGAGACCCCTGAAGGGTTTTAAATGACAATGAGAAAACCAGCCTTGCATTTTTAAAGATCAGTCTTGGTACAGTGTAGATAATGGACAAGAGGGAGGCTAGAGGGCATGAGACCAATGAGAGGACTGTGGAGAAGAGAGAGTAGGGGAGAGAAGTACAAGGAATCCAGAAATATTTAGAAGGAAAAGCAACAGGAAGGGCTAACAGTCACTGTGGGAGTGAAGGGGATGGAGTGGCATTCAGGTTTCTGGAATAATGGAAAGGCCATTCATTGAGATAGAGAATACTGAAAGAGAATAAGAGTTGGAGACTAGGGAAAGAAGAACAAAAAAAAAGCTATTTGTAAGAGGATGGACAACTATTTTATGAAAGGTAGAGAAGCAAAAGCAAAAACAAGACCATAGTAATCCTTTAATCAGGGATTTTGTTTGTTCTAAGGGGTCTTAGGCTAATTGGAGGGCCTGTTATAAAAGAAAACTTGACAGCTTGGCGAAACTATTCAACGACTGACCACGGCAGCTCTTCCCATACAGCCTCAGGTTCTCGGCTAATTTTAAAGACCTGCCTAGAAGCAAATTTTCCAGCATTGGGTGTATCTCTGTGGCCTCTACTTGAAGTAAATTGTTCTCATGTCATTAAAACTTAACAGCTTCTTCAACAGAAGTGACATTATTTCTTTGGAACATAACGTTTTATTCCTCCCTATGTTTTAGAAAATCTAGAAAAATCAGTGCAAGAGCAATTTCTGGAGATTTTTTTTTCTTATCTGCTTTATACAGTTTGTTTGATTTGATGAGAAGCCTAATTTTATTCAAGGATACATAAGCTTACTATGATTATTATCATTTACTGAGCCTATATGGTGTGTAGGCAATTGTATGTATAAAGTATTACTTAATTTATCCCGATATTTTTGTAAGGTCAATATTTACCATTGAGGAAACTGAGGCTTAAAAAAGTTGTCACTTTCTAAAAGTTATCACATACTTGGGGTTGAAAAGCTGGGCTCCAAAATCTGCATTTCCTGCTGTGCCTCCGAGGAAGTAGCCCTTTTGTTCAAAGTAAAACAATAGAGACTTCTTTCTGATTAGCACAGGAAGGAAACATTGCCCTACATTGCTTGGTTAGGAAAACAAACAAACCCTGATGGATGTTTGGCTTCAAACTTGTTGATGCTTAACTAACTGATGACTTCTGTGAAATTCAGTCTCCCAAACTGGATTTTTTTAGACTTTCTCCACATTCATAGATGTTCAAAGATGAAAAGGAGAAGGAAACCACTCTCATTTACTAAGTACCTGCTATACGCCTATAGGAATATTTGACATAGGAATTATTATCCCCATTTTATAGATGAGAAAATGGAGGCTCAAAGAAAGGTGAAATAACTTGACCAAGGCATGCAAATAAGCTAGTAAAGAGGGAGCAATAATTTCATTCCAATTGACTAATTCTATTATCCCTTGATCAGGAAATATTGGCAAGGCTTTGTTTAGTCTGTGAGAGTTTTACAAAATCAAATTATTCTGAGACTGTAGAATGCTAAACAGGATTTGAGTGACTTGTATCAATGTATGGCTTCTTGATTTTGCTGACTTAAGCATTTTCTATCTTTATCCTGGACAGACACGCATGGTTTTTGTTTGATCTCAGCACCCAAGAGAGGGACAGTACTCAGACCAGTACTGAACACTAGGGAAATCAACTGGGCAAAATTTGTTTACTGAAGTGAGATTTTTCTCTTCATTTAAGAAATCTTTATAAAGCATTTACCATGTGTCTTGCCCTGTTCTGAGCACTTTCAACTATTAACTAATTTCATCTTCAGTGAGGATGAGGTAGGTGCCATTGTAATCCTCTTTGTACAAGTGAGGAAACTGAGGCACAGAGATGTTCAGTAACTAGCTCAGAATCACCCCGCTAGAGTGAAGCTGGCTCCTTAAATTAGGATCTTAACTACTATGCTAGGCAGCCCTATACTTGGACAAAGAATCCCAGTTATCTCTTGGGCAGAAGTGTCGGGGCTGCAGCTCTTGTGCTTTCCTTCACCTGAGGACTGTGGGCCATCATCCAGGGGCCCTAGTGTATCCTTTGTTCCTGCTCCGATGCCTCCAGCACTTGCCTATCTTGGATCTAACAGGGCAGTCACTCTGGGAGAGTCCAACAGGGCGCTGTCCACGCCCTTAGTACTGATCAAGCCTCACACTTTCCTTGAAGTAAAGAAGGGCATTCAATAGATATTGGGTACACACTGTGTGCGGCTCAGTGCTTTACATATAATTGCGGACATTGAGTGTTGGCAAGTGCCACACTCTGTCCCAATCACTTTTCATGACATTGAACATTTAATTCTCACAACCACGTTACATGGTGGGGACAATTTTTCTCTGTTTTATGGATAAAGAAACTGAGATACTAAAAGATTAAGTAATTAGCCCAAGGACACAGAGCCTAAAAATAGCAGAGCTTGGATTTGAACCCACAGATTCTACCTTGAGAATCCAAGCTCCTAGCCATTGTGTCTACAGCTTCCACAGGGTAGCAGAGGCATGAAAGACACACTACTTTATTTGATGTTCACAACTACCCAGCGAGGTGACCACTTTTCCTCCCATGATACTGATTAGAGAGCTTGGTTCAGAGTGGCCTGTTAACTTGTCCTAGATCACATAATGAGTTAATGAGAGAGGCATGGTGTGAAATTCCGGGAGAGCCCAGAACCTGTGCTCTTTCTGTGGCACCAGGACACCTCTCTGTCTCTGGCTTCTCAACCAGAAGCCACGTATATGCATAACCCGAATGAGGATACCAAATACTGCAGGGAGAAAACCTAATTAACCAGAGTAGAAATCCACTCAGCTTGTTTCAGATATTTAAGGTAAAATTATTTACTACAGCACATTGCAAAGGGGTTTGGTCTTCTTTGCCTCCTCTAGATCTATCCTCCAGCTTTTTCAACCTCAGCCTCTATCCTGAGAAATTTACCTTTATGGGATACATCAGTCGGTCTCCCCTGCCCCTGGCTTCAGTTCCAACTCAACCAGTGGGAGGCATTCGCAGTAGATCAGAGGGTGGAAGAGTGAGGCCAGGGTGCTCAGTGCCTTGGCTCCTTCCTGGACCTGTCACTGTTCAGCAGTGATGGTGTCTTCTATATTCAGCCACAGCTCCTGCTGGAGGCCTGCTCCCACCTCCACAGCTCAGTCAGGTTCTGACATCTACTCTGCCCTGGCTTCTTCAGGCACTGGTGGCCTAGACTGCTAACCTCTTCCCTTTGTGTCTCTTTGCCCTTCCCACACCTTGTAAATAGCTCTTTGTGACACTCTCTTTGATGACTCCTTTTGAGTGCACCATTTGCTTCCTGCCAGGATTCTGACCAATACATGAAATTATAGGATACATGAAATAAAACACAAAACTCACTCTAGCATAAGTAAAAACTCGGAATAAAAGTTTATTTAAAAAAAAAAACTGTGCTGGGGGCTGAAGTGATTTTGCATGCATTTGTTCATCTCACCCTCACAATTGGCCTATGAAAGGGTCATAATATTGATCACACCTTGAGGCTTAGGTTTTTAAGCAACTCTCCAAGAAGAAACGAGGCCCTATCTAGATAATACTGAGGTTCACAGTGCATCTGTTCCTGCTTAGCAATGAGCAGAGGCATAGTGAGGAAATGAGAGCACAGGAAGTCAGCATCTCAGCAAAGACCTCCAAGCTACAGCTGAGCCCATGGAAACATCTTTGCTGCATGTAAGAAAGAAAGGGCCACAGTAGGGGGCACACACCTGCCTTCCAGCTAGTCTCCCTCCTGGTTGCTTACAGCTAGTCCCCATCCAGCACTAACTTGAGCCACAGCTTCTCCCTCAGCCCCACAAAGGAGGGATTTCCTGCTCACGACACACCTTGTTCTGCCTAGAAGACTCTACTTCTTCCTAGTATCCAGAGTCCACTCAGAAAGGCAGTCCAGTCCTCCTACCCTCCCTTTCCTGGCTCTTCTGATTCCCTGGGTCATACCTGGCTGAATTGTCAGATCTGATGCAGTAAAGGGAATTTTGTTTTCTTGAATCAGCATAAAATGAACAACTCTATTGTTTTATTCCTTTCAAGATTGTGAGTGCCTCCTCCAGATCATCTGAGATTATGATGGTAGTTATATAGTAATAGCACCAGCAGTTGAAGTGGTCATAATTGCAGAGGCCAGCTCTGACAGAGGCTGCCAGTTGCTTCCTAAATTTCAGTCTTCCTCTATTCCTGACTGAGGAACTCTACGTTTGTTGGATGATGCAACGTGCCCAGGGAAAACACCATAGTTACCAGCTCTGTCCCTTGCAAATAAGGGCGTCCATGTGTGATACAGTCTGGTTAATGATACTTCGGTAAAAGCCATTTTATGAGGCTTCCAACAAGGTACCCTACCAGCTGAGCAGACTCAACAGGTGCTGAGAATTCCCCCTTTAGCTCTTTCCCTTTTCCTTATTCCTGCCTGGAATCAGGCCATGATGCCCAGGGTGGAATGAAGACACCACAGCCACCAGCCACATGTGGCTAATAAGCATTTGAATTGGGGCTCTCATGAGTAAGTAACTGGTTTTAATGTTATTTTAATTAATTGAAGTTAAATTTTACAATAGAAGCAGTGTAAAGTATTTTTCCATTAACACAATTTTATAGTTTGGATATAACCACATTTTACCTTAGCTGTTGAAAATTTTACTTTTGATTGAGATGTACTGTAGGTGCAAACTACACACCAGATTTCAATGACTTTGTCAAAATAAAAAATAATGTAAAATTTCATTAATATTTTAAAGTTATTGATTACATATTGAAATGGTATTCTTGATATATTGGATTAAATAAATAACCGTATTGAAACTAACTTCATCTGTCTCTTTATACATTGTCAACTGGCTTCTAGAAAATTTAAAACTATACATGTGGCTCACATTTGGATGGTGTTGCTCTACTGATGCTGCAGTCATTCTGTGCCCCTGGAGTGCCAGGCTCTGTGATAAGCACTTTAAATATATTCAGCTCATGGAGGTCCTAAAGTAACTGTTTGCAGGGAAGGGGGTGATATTGCCTTCATTTTGCAAGTGCAGAAAAAGAGGCCCAAAGGCACTGCTTTGCCCAAACCTTCCCGATTATTAGGGGCAGGCCCACAGCAGCGTCAGACTCCTCAGCTTATGGCCTCAACCACCATATGCTCAAGGGTAACTTACTGTTGAACTGTGCACAGATCATGAGTTTGTATATCTAAGTTGCTGCTGCTTGCAGACCAACAAGTACGGCTATGAAGACGGAGAAAATTTGTTCTCAGGATAACATTTGCCAGAGGAAGCTGGAGTGTTCACATATGCCAGCTGGCATCAGAGGCATGATGAAGTCGATCAAGGTTGTCCAGGTATAACCAGTAACCCTCGTCCTGCCATTAACAACAAGCAATGGATTTTGAGGTGTTCTGTGTCACCCTGGTATAAATCCAGACATGGTGAGGCTGGTATTAGTTGGAAGGCTAGTGCTATGCTAGAGAGATACCAAAGAATGAAATCTAGAGAGACTTTCAATGAGTCTGCAGTTGGGTCACCAACAAAAGCCTACTTTGGTTTTGAGAAGAAATGTTTCTCTTGTAATTTAATGATCTAACATAAGTACACAATCTCAGCTTTATGTCCATTCTTTTTCCACAGCCATTTTTGTAAAGTTTGTTTCTTCCTTTCTTAAGAAAAACACGAGCCCAGGTTGGCGTTTTTATATGAGCCCCGGATGTTCACATTTGCAGTGGATACTAAACACTTTATCACCCCCTTGGTAGCTGTTCAGACACTAAGGGTAACTTGACACTGACAGAAATATTTTGTTTCTGATTATGTTGCCAAACTCAGATATGTGCAATTCTGCTGTAAAGCATTCTGCTAATGTGGACGGAATTGCTTTGTGTGTATCTCTATGCATCCTGACAAGAAATAGTGGGTTAGGAGATGGACACAGATATTTTTACTACTGTGGCAATAATGTTTTACATTTTGACAGTGCTTTCCAAATCACAGCGTCTTCCAAAGCACTTGAGGTGGTGATGACTTGACGCATTGTTGAAATACAGCAAGTACTCTGGGCACTCCAGCATCACATAGAATCTTTTAGACCAGGAAGCAAAGGATAGAGGGTTTTTGCTGCATTGAGAAAAATAATAAAACACATTTCTGTGATGGTTATGTCCAAGAGCTGAGAGCACTTTTCAGGGTTTTCTCTGCAAATCTCTACTGTTCTCATCAGGCCTCAATAAAATAGGAAAAGAACAGCCGCTATTAGCTACCCTTTACAAGCTCAGAAATAGAGGCAGAGAAAGCTTTGGATTTTGAAAATATTACCAAGTCAGGCAGTGATGGGGTCAGATACAGGCCCTGTCCCCTCTCATCCTTGGTTCATCTGTCCCCACCTGCCTGTGCTACAGGATGGCCAGATGACCCTGGACACACCAATTACTGTTATTTTACATTACCTTTTGTGCCTATATTTGAAATAGAGAAAGGCTTAACACTGAGAAACATCCCTCCTTTAAGCTTCTCTTATTTTCTTCTCTCTTCTCT
The DNA here is from genome assembly GCF_001604975.1 of Cebus imitator. Taxonomy (NCBI): domain Eukaryota; kingdom Metazoa; phylum Chordata; class Mammalia; order Primates; family Cebidae; genus Cebus; species Cebus imitator. The sequence continues at coordinate 1,080,756 of NW_016107328.1, read as the reverse complement.
TCTCTTTAATCATCCTTTTGTTCTCCTGTCTTCTTTTTCTCTATCACATTTTTCTTTCCTGCCCCCTTTTCTTTGTCTTTTTCCTTTTTACGGTCTTCCACATAAAATCATCTTTCACTATCCACCTTCCTAGGATGGAATTGCTATCTGGGCTTTCCTTCTCAAACCCTGGTGGTTATCAACCCCAACGCGAACTTTGTGGGGCATGTGTTTCCACATGTGGCCACTAGGGGGTGTGTGCACAATATCTGTGTGTGTGGTGTTTTTTTTTTTTTTTTTTTTTTTTTTTTTAAGCTGCAAAAAGACATCGAGGAGGACTGGATTCTTTCGTCAAAGAAGAGATCTGGCGAGAGAAACTGAAGTTTCCATCTACCAAATACTGAGAGGAGGGTATAGATTTGTAGGACAGATGGGTACAGAGACAGAAGGATAGGTGTCTTCATGTATGTGAGTGACTGGGATTGAAGGTCTGATTCCATCCACCCTCACATTGGGTGGTGTGTGTGTGTGTGTGTGTGTGTGTGTGTGTGACACATAAATGACTGATTCCTAGGTAAGTGTGTGCCAGCTTTTGGTGCCTGTCTTACATGACAAACGCATTGAGCTCAGGGTAGCAGTGCTGGGTAGCAGTGCTGTTCCAGGACTGCATTCCAGAAGACATGCATCCAGAATGAACGTTGAGTGCTTGCTGTGAACTGACCACTGGGTCAGGCACTGGGGTTGGGCAGCTGAGCAGGCTCTGAGGACAGTATGAAGGCAAAGGGGTCCACAGATGACCAGGATCAGCTGTGTTACGCGTGAACAGGAACACAAACAATGCTGGTAGAGTAGAGACAACAGAGAGTGGAAAAGCTTTAAAATGCACGTGATACCTGCGTGAGCTTAATGCTTCAGTTTCAACCTCGGAATGATCCTGTGAGGAGGACAGTAAGCAGGACAACTGGGGGCCAAGCTGAGGTTTCTCTGGCCTTCGGTGCAGTCAGATTAGGACTTCACAGTATGGCACTGCAGAGTTTTGGAGTAACTGGGATAGGATTCACCTTTCTTAAACAAGAGGAAGAGGAAGCTGGTAGTGTGAGCAGCAGTTCTGTGCAAATATGAAAACTTCCTCATAGACACATTCTCTACATTGTGTCTCGTCTGATGACATTGAGTTGCTGTGGCTGTCCGACTTACTGCCGTTAGTGTCATAAAGGTCAGAGACACATCTGTCTCTCCCCAGGAGTCAGCAGGTGGGGAAAGAGGAGGCAGGTGTGGATTCTGGCAGACAGTGCCATGGCAGGGAGCTGGGGCTGCAGGGACTTGCTGTGTTTTCTGAGATGGCCCAGTGTCACTGGGTGAAGTGAGTTTGGGAAGTACCCTTCTGTCTTGGGGCTGAGAGGCTAGTCCCAGACCTAGATGTGAAAAGAAAGAGCAACCACAGTTCTTTATTGCAGCATGGGGCTTCCAGTCTAGACCGAGCATCTGGTCAGTGTAACCACAAACTCTGCAGATGGAGTAAGCAGCCCCAAGAGCCTTGGCCTTAAGGGCCTTTGGAGAAGTCCATTTTGCCCATGGCTATGACCGCTGGACCCAGAGCAGTCTCTGCACATAGTATGTGCTCAGTGAGTACTGGTGTATTCTACAGAAAATACACCAGTATTTTGGCCTGGAAGCTGAAAGACCTGAGTGTGAGTACCATCTGCAGCTGCTTGCGGGAAAATCACCACCTTTCCCAAGACCTGATTTCTCCTTTTCAAAAGTATCTGAGGGTTAGTGCCTGCAGGACGGTGATCTCATGAAGATCAGCAGAGTATGCAGCATGGCATGGAGGTGCTCCACAGCCAATAGCTCAGCCAGGTTGGTGGGTGGGGACAATTTCCTGAGCATCTCACAGAGACATTCATCTCCCTCCTCCCTGGAGGACCCTGCATGAACACTCCCAGCACTTGGCACCTGCCCTCTTGGAAGCTTCTCGGAGAAGGAGGGTCTGGAGCAGAAGATTCAGTACCCTTGCTGCCAGTTTCCCAGTGCATAGCCCTCCTCCCCAGCTGCTGGTAGACTGACTCTGCCAGCTCAGATCGGGGCAGGACAGAGAGCCAGTCAGGAGTGTCCGAGACTGCTACCTGGGAAGGCAGAAACAGAAAGGGAAAAAGAAGGGTCAGAGAGTCAGGCTGGCCTGGGATCCCCCGCTGACAGCTGTGGAACCTTAGGCAGGGTGGTATTAAACTGCTCCGGGCCTCAGTTTCCTTCTTTGTAAGTGATGATAAATAGAATTTTCCCTATAGGGTGTTGAGAGAACTATAGCTAATGCAAAGTTGTAAACACAGGGCTGACCCTTCATCGGTGCTTAATAAAAACAGTGAGTCTTCAAGGTCTGGACTGTCACTGGGGCAGATGGTCTGAATGGAAGACACAGAAGGAGAAGAGCTGTTAGAATAGAGAGCGTCTAAATGTTCCGATGAAGCCTCTGGGCATCCAGGCCCCCTTCTCTTCTGTGCTCATCCCAGATACTCTCCATCCCTCTTTCCCCCTTTACAAGCAGCTGTTAGGGAATCCCACCCTTGAATGTAAGTCCTGTGACACAGGAGTATAAGCCAGAGGTGTGTGCTTCCCTTCAGTTCTAAAAGGAAAAGGCATTGTCTCATAAGTCCCTCCTGTTGCCCCACAGGACTGCTGGCAGAACTCAGGTTTTGGGGGTGGGGACTGAGAAGCTCAGCCTCCAGGTTAATTAACCAAGTGGCATATCGAGGCGGGTAGAAGCCAGGGATATAGCCATCCGTACTCCTTCCCTTCTGGGTGAGGGTGGTTTGGGAAGTGCCCTTTTGTTTCTGGGGATGAGAGGCCAGTCACAGACCCGGGACTGAGAAAAGCAGCCACAAGCAGCCTACAAGCCTGACTCTGGGCCCCAGGTCCTTCCCTTAGTCGGCCCGTGGGGAAGCACTGTTTCCAGCAGCGAGGATTCCACAGATGGGTGTTTGCCCAGTGTCCCTGGGAGCTACAGCTGAAGGGAAGGCGAGGGAGGCTCAGGATGCCCAGAAGGCCCAGAGGATGGCCCTGCAGCAGGGAAAAACGCAAAGCAAAGATTAGCTCAGCATTTAGGATATGTGGAATGCTGTTTTGGGTATTTCATTAAGAGTTAACACATTTAATCCTCGTGAACTTCTTATGAAATCGGTTTGGTTGTCATTGCCACTTGACAGATGAGGATCCCGAGATGAGGAAACTGGCTCAAGATCTCAGCGAGTGAGCAGCAGAGCCACGATTCCAAATCTGGGCTGTTGAACCCCAGAGGCCTTGCTTTTAACTGTGTCATTTTTCTGCCTCTTGCAAGTTTAGACTAAAGAGAGACATGAGGAAGACTCTTACTGGGGACTCTGAAAAGGCACCTTCCCCGGGGAGCACTGGGTTCTTGCAAGTGAGGGCAGTTGGGTACTGGGGTCTGGGACTTAGAGCTTGCAAGACTTCTGCCACCTCCCACTCCCCTTGGGGAGTGCGGGGACTGCCTGGAGGACTGTGGGGATTGTCCTTGGGCCACTGGCTGAAAGTGGCATGCCACTGACTTATTCCTTCAAGGGACATTTCTGGTAACCCCCATACCTGCCCCCTGTACCACAGGCTGGGAACCTTCCCCCTCAAAAACAAAACTCAAGTTCTGTCCCTAAGACGCTCATGGCCCACGGAAAACAGAATTACAGCTGTTTGTGAATGACCTCTGACCAAGCTGGGGGGACACTGAGAAGTGACTGGCTTTGCCAGGGAGGTCCTGAGAGGCTGCCAGGGAAGGTGACATTGAGGCCGGAACTTGAGCTGGGTGTTAAAAGGCAGGAAACATGGCACGACAAGGACTGGAGTCCTTGGCCTCCTGGGGGACGTTTATTCCACACGCCTCGGGAAATCTGAAATGGGCTGGGAGAGCATTTGCTGGCAGTTGGGGGTGGGCGGAAGGGGATAAGAGGACATTGCCACCGACAGGCGGGGCGTCCCAGGGCCTCTCCCCGGGAGCGGATGAGCTCAGACGCGGCTCACTCATCTGCGTCCAGGCACAGCCGGTGTATGACCTACGAGAATGGCAACCAAGGAGCAAGTCGGGATGACAAAGACGGCCAGAAGGGCACGCGCTTTTACATAACCGACCTCGGAGCTGGAGGGTCTCAGGGGGCTGGCGCTCTGAGCTCAGGCGCGGCGAAGGACGGCGCCCTGACTTACTCTCTTGTAAATGGAGGGGACAGCAACGCGACATGACTTAGAGAAGTCCAGGAAGCTTCAGGGAGCAGGGTGGGCGGCCCCCCTGCCTTTCCGCAGAGCGCGGCTGGGGCGAACTCGGGCGCCCTTCCCAGCCCGGCCCTGGTACCTTCTGCCCACATCACTCGCTGGGTGACCTTGGGCAAGCCACTTGACCTCTCTGAGCCCCAGTTTCCCAGCCGGTGCATCTGGAAGGCTGTAAGAGCGTCGTGGGGCTCCCCACTCGACCCTCAGGGCCAGAGGTGGGCGCAGGGCGCGGGGGAGGGGCCCTTAGACGCGGCCCTACTGGCAAGCGCCCAGCTGGTCCTGGCGGGCTCGCAGCCGGGAGCGTCCTCACGAGGCTGCGCGCGGCGGGGCGGTGGGCGCAGTGCGCAGGCGCGGCGGGGCGGGGGC